>NC_041393.1:457879142-457885241 GCF_002162155.2 Triticum dicoccoides
GCAGCAGCGAAGGAATCGCTCCATCGAGTTCAGTTAATAGCCATCGATCGATCCTTTGGGTTCAGTAACGTGCAGCCTGCAGTGCAATTGCTCGGGTTCAGTTCGAGCCCAACGCCTCGCTCGGCTTCAGTTAGAGCCAATGCCTCGCACACACGCGCGTATCTACGAGATAAACGCGCATCGCTCCGCCCCCGACCTCCCACCGTAACCAGCAACTCCCCGAAATTTTCCTCCCCCTCGCTTCTACCATGGTTTTTTCCGTCATGGATGGCCCAAAGAATGTCATGCAGCTGCGTCTCCGGCCCGCCCAGGACGAAAAGCCCATTTTTTGTCATGATTTTTTGTCATAGAAGTAGGAGCCCACCACATCTATGATGATACCGGGTTTTGTCACAATTATCGTCATAGAAGTGTCATATGTATGACAGAGAAAAAAATCGTTCGGCCCAAAATGTCACGGATGTGTCTTTTTTTTGTAGTGATAAGCACGTATGACTATATTCGGAATACATGCCTACATTACATTGATAAACTGGAGCTAGTTCTGTGTCACCCTATGTTATAAATGTTGCATGAGGAATCGCATCCGACATAATTATCCATCACGGATCCAATGCCTACGAGCTTTTCACATATTGATCTTTGCTTAATTACTTTACCGTTGCCATTGTTAAAATTACTACAAAACTGTTACTATTACTTTTGCCACTGTTACCGTTACTTCCATACTACTTTGCTACTAAATACTTTGCTGCAGATATTAAGTCTTTCAAGTGTGGTTGAATTGACAAACCAACTGCTAATACTTGAGAATATTCTTTGGCTCCCCTTGTGTTGAATCAATAAATTTGGGTTGAATACTCTACCCTCGAAAACTGTTGCAATCCCCTATACTTGTGGGTTATCAACAACCCCGATGGCGACACGATGATGGAGATCATGGTGTGATGCCAATGACGATGGAGAACATGCCAGTGCTTTGGAGATGGAGATCAAAAGCACAAGTTGATGGCCATATCATGTCACTTATGATTTGCATGTGATGTTAATCCTTTTATGCATCTTATTTTGCTTAGGACGATGGTAGAATTATAAGGTGATCCCTCATTAAAAATTCAAGATAAATTGTGTTCTCCCCGAGTGTGCACCGTTGCGAAATTTCATCATTTCGAAGCACCACATGATGATAGGGTGTGATAGACTCTACGTTCGCACACAATGGGTGCAAGCCGGTGTTGCACATGCGGAACACTTAGGTTAAACTTGACGAGCCTGGCATTTACAGATATGGCCTCCGAACACAAGAGACCGAAAGGTCGAACACGAGTCATAGATATGATCAACATGGAGATGTTCGCCATTAAAACCACCTCATCTCACATGATGATCGGACTTGGGTTGGTGAATTTGGATCATGTTACACTCGGATAACCGGAGGGATGTTGATTTGAGTGGGAGTTCTTAGGTAATATGGTTAATTGAACTCATTTATCATGAACAATTGTCTAAGTTATCTTTGCAAATTTTTGTTGTAGATCAATGGCTCGCGTAGTAGCTCCCCTGAATTTCAATGCGTTCCTAGACAAAGCTAAGTTGGAAGATGATGGAGTGACTTTGTGGACTACGCCTGTAATCTAAGGATTATCCTCACGGCTGCCCAAAAGTCTTATGTTCTTGATGCACCGCTTGGTGCGCCACCCCCTCCAGCAACTGTGGACATTAGGAATGCTTGTTAGTCGCGTGTTGATGACTACTCAATTGTTCAATGCGCCATGTTGTATGGCTTATAACCGGGACTTCAAAGGCGTTCTGAACATCATGGAGCATATGAGATGTTTTAGGAGTTGAAGTTTATCTTTGAGAAGAATGCCCGGATCGAGAGATATGAGACCTCCGGTAAGTTCTATGCATGTAAGATGGAGGAGAACGGGTCTGTCGGTGAGCACATACTCATAATGTCTGGGTACTACAACCGCCTGGTTGAGTTGGGAGTCGAGCTCCCGCCAAAGGCTGTCACTGACAGAGTTCTTCAATCTCTACCACCTAGCTACAAAAGCTTTGTGTTGAACTTTAACATGCAAGGGATGAACAAGTCAGTCTCCGAGTTGTTTGCGATGTTGAAAGTCGCGAGTCAGACATCCAGAAGGAGCACCAAGTGTTGATGGTCAATAAAACCACTAGTTTCAAGAAGAGAGAGGGAAAGAATGGAAACTTCAAGAAGGGTGGCAAAGCAGTTGCTCCTCCCGTGAAGAAACCCAAGGTTGGAACCAAGCCGATAACTGGGTGTTCTATTGTAAGGGAACTAGCCACTAGAAGCAGAACTACCCCAAGTATCTGGACGACAAGAAGGGAGTCAACATCACCAGAGGTATACATGTTATTGATGTGTACCTTACCAACTCTCGTTGTAGTGCCTGGGTATTTGATACCGGTTCGGTTGCTCACATTTGCAGCTCAAAGCAGGAACTACAGAATAGACGGAGGCTGGCGAAGGATGAAGTGACGATGCGCTTTGGAAATGGTACCAAGGTTGATGTGATCACCATTGGCATGCTCACTCTTTGATTACCATCAGCGTTAGTGATGAAACTGAATAATTGTTATTTAGTGCCTGTGTTGAGCATGAACATTATATCTTGTTTAATGTGAGATAGTTACTCATTTAAATCAGAGAATAATGGTTGTTCTATTTATATGGGTAATATCTTTTAAGGTCATGCACCCATTGTGAGGGGTTTATTCTTATTGAATCTTGATAATGAAGATACACATGTTCATAACATTGATGCAAAAGATGTAGAGTTGATAATGATAGTACCACTTTTTTATGGAACTGCCGCTTAGGTCATATTGGTGTAAAGTGCATGAAGAAACTCCATGCTGATAGACTTTTGGAGTCACTTGATTTTGAATCACTTGAAACATGCGAATCATGCCTCATGGGCAAGATGACTAAGACCCTGTTTTCCGGAACAATAGGATGGGCATGTGACTTGTTGGAAATCATACATACTGATGTGCGCAGTCCGATGAGCGTTGACGCGCGCAGTGGATATCGTTACTTTCTCACCTTCGGTGATGATTTGAGTAGATATGGGTATATTTACTTAGTGAAGCACAAGTCTGAGACGTTTGAAAAGTTCAAGCAATTTCAGAGTGAAGTTGAGAATCATCATAACAAGAAGATCAAATTCCTACGATCTGATCAAGGGGGAGAGTATCTGAGTTATGACTTTGGCAATCACTTAAAACAATGTGGAATTATTTCACAGTTGACACCACCTGGAACACCACAGCGTAGGTGTGTCCGAATGTCATAATCGTACTCTATTGGATATGGTGCATTCTATGATGTCTCTTGCCGATCTGCCACTATCATTTTGGGGTTATGCATTAGAGACAGCTGCATTCACTTTAAATAGGGCACCATCTAAGTCTGTGGAGATGACACCATATGAACTGTGGTTTGGCAAGAAACCTAAGTTGTCGTTTCTTAACGTTTGGGGTTGTGATGCTTATGTCAAAAGGCTTTAGCCGGCTTGAACCCAAAGAGGACAAATGCATCTTCATAGGATACCCAAAAGAGACGGTTCGGTATTCCTTCTATCTCAGATCCGAAGGCAAAGTGTTTGTCGCTAAGAACGGGTCCTTTCTCGAGAAGGAGTTTCTCTCGAAAGAATTGAGTGGGAGGAAGGTAGAACTTGTGAGGTTGTTGAACCTTCACTTCAACCAGAGAGTAGCAGAGCATAGAAAGATGTTTTTGTGACACCTACGTCAGTTGAAGAGGAAACTAATGATGATGAGCATTAACCTTCAGATCAAGTTACTATCTAACCTCGTAGGTCGGCAAGGGTACGTACAACTCTTGAGTGGTACGGTAACCCTATCTTAGAGGTCATGTTGTTGGGCAACAGTGAACCTATGAGCTAAGGAGAAGCGATGGTGGGCCCGGATTCTGACAAATGGTTAGAGGCCATGAAATTCGAGATGGGATCCATGTATGAAAACAAAGTATGGACTTTGGAAGTACCTGAAGGGCGAAAGGCCATTCGGAATAAATGGATCTTCAAGAAGAAGACCGATGCGGACGGTAATGTCACTGTCTATAAAGCTCGACTTGTGGCAAAGGGGTTTTCAGAAGTTCAAGGAGTTGACTACAATGAGACATTTTCACCCGTAGCGATGCTTAAGTCCGTTAGAATCATGTTGGCAATAGCTAGATTTTTTGATTATGAAATCTGGAAGATGGATGTCAAAATAGTGTTCCTTAATGGTTTCCTTAAGGAAGAGTTATATATGATGCAACCGGAAGGTTTTGTCAATCCAGAGAATGTTGACAAAGTGTGCAAACTCCAGTGATCCATTTATGGACAGGTGCAAGCATCTTGGGTTTCCTTTATGAGTGAGACTCTATCCAGATCTACTGATCTAAGAAAGATTTCTTTTAATGGATCTCCTCTTGTTCCTCAATCTTTGGAGAATATGTTAACTCGCAATAAATCTAGGGTCCTGATCGAGCAAGACTTATACAAGTTTTTGAAGAATCTTGTATTTACAAGAAAGTTAGTGGGAGCTCTATAGCGTTTCTAATGTTATATGTGGATGACATATTGCCGATTGGAAACTGTAAGTGCATCTAGTGCCCCTTAGTTATTTTGGTGTATTGAAGACTTATATGTTAAGGGACTAAAATATTTATGAGTGTACACAGGCTCTATAAGTCGATGAGGAGTTTGATATTTACAGTGAAAGTCGACCCCTAAAACTGAATGTCCTCGGCTGAAGACTTTGGTTCTCCTGAAGACTTTGAAAGTGATGAAATTGGTGTAACCTTGAAGACTTGGATATTCATGCAAGGATTATGAAGCGTGAAGACTTTTGTTTTCATAGTTTCATTTTCTCTTTCTTGAGTCATAGGAAACACCATACTGTTAAAGGGGGTCGAGGTAATGCTAAGGAAACTGATTTCCAAGTGATGCACATCTAATAATCCTACACCTACCCAATCCTTTCGAGTGAAGCCATTGGAAATCTCATATCAGTTCAGTTAATTTCTTCAATGACAGGGACGAAGATCTTCTGGTCTCTGAGGAATTTGTTCTGACTAAGGATTTAGGAATTCGCTAGTGCGGATTGCCTACACAGTGATGAACATGATAGCCCTGAGGAATTCGAACCTCAAAATTCGACCATCGTTGTGCTACGCGCCAGCTGTCCAAAATATCCAACCACCTAACGGTCATATCCTTGAAGGGCATTTATGTCTTATCATGTCGGGCTGCTCCCTAGGCTATAAATAGCCACCCCCTACAACCACTAGCTAGTTGGCTGCTCCGAGAGAAACTGACACTTGTCAATTGAGAGCATCCCATCCTCCGAGGACTTTGAGCAAAAGTAATTAAGTGAGGAAAACCCAAATCCCAAACCCAAACCTACAACCCCAAAGTGATTGAGCATCACTGAAGAGATTGTTCCTGTGTGGAACCGACACTTGTTACCTTTGAGGACTGTTTATCCTTCAGACGGTTAGGCGTCATGGTCTAAGCATCCAAGAGGAATTGTGGATCGCCGAGTGACCAAGTCTGTCAAGGTTTGGAAGTCACCTGTGAAGACTTACCATGAGTGTTGGGCGAGGTCTGTGTGATCTTAGCTCAAGGAGAATACGGTGAGGACTGTGTGTCCTCAAGTTTAAATACTCAGCCGCTCCAACCAGATGTACAACTGTCACAGCAGTTGGAACTGGTCTACCAAATCATTGTCTTCACCAAGCCTACTGGTTCTATTTCCTCAACCCTTTCATTTCCTTATTCATGTGTTGATGAACCTGATCATTACTGTTTGAAGACTTTGACTAAAGACTTTCTCTATTTCCTCAATTCAAATTTCTTCTGTCACATTGTCTTCAACCTGCTTATCCTGTGTTTACGCTTTCTGTACTTTGTGTCTGTCTTTCATTTCATCATGATGACTATACTATTGCTGTGCTATGCTTATATTTGAGTACTTATTCTGCTGCTAGTTGTTTGTGACTTAGGAATTTCCTCACCCTGAAATTCCTCAGAGACGAATTTGTAAAAATTGCCTATTCACCCTCCCCCC
>NC_041393.1:457885555-457934634 GCF_002162155.2 Triticum dicoccoides
ACAATATAGAACTTTCGGAAAATGTGAAGGAATATTTGAACATGAGTTTTTCAATGAAGGACCTAGAAGAAGATGCTTTCATATTAGGCATCAAGATCTACAGAGATAGATCGAGACACTTATAGGACTTTCACATAGCACATACCTTGATAAGATTTTGAAGAAGTTCAAAATGGATCAGTCCAAGAAGGGGTTCTTGTCTGTTTTGCAAGGTGTGAAGTTGGCTCAGACTCAATGCCCAGCGACTACAGAGGATAGAGAAAAGATGAGTGTCATCCCCTATGCTTCTGACATAGGATCTATCATGTATGTGATGTTGTGCAGAAGACTGGATGTCAGCCTTGCCATAAGTATGGCCGGAAGGTTTCAGATTAATCCAGGAATGGATCACTGGATAGTGGTGAAGAATATCCTTAAGTGCCTGAAAAGGACTAAGGAAATTTTTCTCATATATGGAGGTGATCAAGAGCTCGTAGTAAAGGGTTACGTTGATGCAAGTTTTGACGCTGATCCGGATGACTCTAAGTCTCAAACCGGATACGTATACATTCTAAATGGGGAAGCTATAAGCTGGTGCAGTTCCAAGCAAAGCATGGTAGCTGATTCTACATGCGAAGCGGACTACATAGCTGCCTCGGAGTCAGCGAAGGAAGGTGTCTGGATGAAGCAGTTCATGATAGATCTTGGAGTTGTGCCCAGTGTACTGAACCCAATGACTCTGTTCTATGACAGCGCTGGTACCATTGCTCTAGCCAAGGAACCAAGGTTTCACAAGAGGACCGGACACATAAAGTGACGCTTCAACTCCATCCGTGATGTAGTCAAGGAGGAGGACATAAACATTTGCAAAGTACATACGGATCTGAATGTTGCAGATCCGTTGACTAAACCTCTTCCACGGGCAAAACATGATCAACCCAGAACTCTATGGGTGTTAGATTCATTACCATGTAATACTAGATTATTGACTCTAGTGCAAGTCGGAGACTGTTGGAAATATGCCCTAGAGGCAATAATAAAGTGGTTATTATTATATTTGCTTATTCATGATAATCGTTTATTATCCATGCTATAATTGCATTGACCGGAAACTCGAATGCATGTGTGGATACATAGACAACAACATGTCCCTAGTGAGCCTCTACCGGACTAGCTCGTCGATCAAAGATGGCTATGGTTTCCTAGTCATAGACATGAGTTGTCATTTGATAACGGGGTCATATCATTAGGAGAATGATGTGATGGACAAGACCAAACTATGAGCGTAGCATATGATCGTGTCAAATTTATTGCTATCGTTTTCTGCATGTCAAGTATATGTTCCTATGACCATGAGATCATGCAACTCACTGACAACCGGAGGAGTACCTTGTGTGTACCAAACGTGGCAACGTAACTGGGTGACTATAAAGGTGCTCTATAGGTATCTCCGAGGGTGTCTATTGAGTTGGCATGGATCAAGACTGGGATTTCTCACTCTGTATAACGAAGAGGTATCTCAGGGCCCACTCGGCAATACAGCATCACAAGAGGATTGCAAGCAATGTGACTAATGAGTTAGTCACGGGATCTTGTATTATGGAATGAGTAAAGAGACTTGTCGGTAACGAGATTGAACTAGGTATGGTGATACCGACACTCGAATCTCGGGAAAGTAACATACAGACAGACAAAGGGAACTACACATGGGATTGTTTGAATCCCTGACATCGAGGTTCCACCGATAAAGATCTTCGTACAATATGTAGGAACCAATATGGGCATCCAGGTCCCGCTATTGGTTATTGACTGTACAAGTGTCTCGGTCATGTCTGCATAGTTCTCGAACCCGCGGGGTCTACACACTTAACGTTTGGTGACGATATAAGTATAGTTGAGTCATTATGATGGTTACCGAAAATTGTTCGGAGTCGATGAGATCCTGGATGTGACGAGGAACTCCGGAATGGTCTGGAGGTGAAAATTGATATGTAGGACGGAGGGTCTCAGAGTCCGGAAGTGTTCCAGGGGCACCAGGTTATGGCCACGATGACCAAAAGGGGTTTCGAGGGGCCCCGACAAGTGTTGAGGGGGCATCATGGGCCAAGGGGAGGGGCACACCGGCCCACAGGGGTTGTGCGCACCCCCTCATCCCATCCCACATAACCAGAGGAGGTGGGGGCGCCCCCTAGGGCTGCCCACCCCTTTGCCTTGGGGGCCAAGCCCCTTTCCCACTTATGCCCCCCCCCTAGGGAAACCCTAGGGTGCCCCCTCCTCCCCCTCCCCCTATATATAGAGGCGTAGTGAGAGGGCAGCCGCACCCAAGTACTGCCACGATGTTGTCCTTCCTCTCCCTCGTAGCCCTCTTCCTCTCCGTAGTGCTTAGCGAAGCTCTGCTGAGATTCCACCACCACCACTGCCGCCACGCCGTCGTGCTGCTGGAGGACTCGAGCTACTACTTCACCATGGCTTGCTGGATCTAGGTGGTGAAGGAATCATCAAGCCGCATGTGTGTTGAACGCGGAGGTGCCGTCCGTTCAGCACTTGGATCGGGAGTTCGTGGGACGGATCGTGATTGGATCGCGAAGACATTCGACTACATCAACCACGTTTCTTAACGCTTCCGCTTAGCGATCTACAAGGGTATGTAGATGCAATCTCTCCTCTCGTAGATGTTTATCTCCTAGATTGATCTTGGTGAGCATAGAAAAAATTTTGTTTTTCATGCAACGTTCCTCAACAACAACATCGAAATGAGATAAGAGAGGTGGTGGCGGCGGCGGAAGACGTCGGAGGTTGACCTAATTTGATACAATATTAGACGTAGGTTTTTTAGGGGAATTACTAAACCCTCTAGAGGTGGCGCGTCATGTGTGTGTGTGTGTGTGTGTGTGTGTTGTGTGTGTGTGTGTGTGTGTGTGTGTGTGTGTGCGTGCGTGTGTAGGATGAAACCATGTACAAATACAAGGTATATACCAGTAAACTAATACAAATACAAAGTCTAACCAACCGGGGTTGTTTGGATACTACGTATATGGAAAACCAGATCTCTATAAACCTGGAAAACTTCCTAACAGAATATAATCCTGTTTGGGTGCTCTAACAAACCCGTGGACATACAAAACTTGGTTCTAGGAATCCTCATATTTTGCATTTATAGAAAAACGACTATTAATAGTTTTTCCAAAAACGCGATCCCTGTATACTCGATCACAACTATCTCTATCCCCTCCGCTTATTTCTCAACGAACTAACAGTAAACAAAGTATCGCCATGGCTGGATGCATAATATTTTCTCCTTCCTCGTCAAAGACGCCTCCATCCCGAACTCCTCATAAGTGTGGCCTGAAACCTACATGCTCACGGGACAATTCCAGAGCACTCTTTTGAATCGTCATCCTTCTGTTACTGCTGTCTGTGATGGTGATGTTGGGGAGTGTACATGCGTTGCAATTGCATGGATGACTGCCATGGGCGTAGCCGAGTTCCAGCCTCGGCATGGCCGGCGCTGCACGGCGGACTGCCATGGACGTCATGGCGAGTGAGCTCGGAGGCTGTAGCTCAAGAAAAGTCAACAGGCGACCAAGTTGGAGAAAGTGTCACGGCAGAAATAGAAGGTCATGAGAATTTTATCCAGAGTTCCAAACAATTCCCCAAACAAGGAACTGGACGGACTCATTTTACCACTTTCGTAACCCAAACATAGTTTCCTATAAACTGGTTATTCAATTATCTGTTAGTAAAACCGGCTTTGCTAAAAATGGGCTAAAAACTGGTTTACTATAAATCCGTAACTAATATTTGCTATCCAAACAACCCCAGGAAAAATGTGTTTTGGCTAAGCCATTCGACCGGTTTGGGGAAATAATCCCAGGTGGAAAATTGCGACGCCGCGTGTAACTGACGGCAAGGGACCCACTTGATATACCACTGAATGAGGTGAAAACTAGCAAAAGCGTTGCTAGCGGAGGTAAAAGCTGATAAAATATTTGCTAAATAGGGTAATACGGATGAAAAACTGCTAACTATGATAATTTACATCAAACTCGGGTTGAAAATGAAATTCACTCTTGCTACATGCTCAAATCCTCTCAGTAGAGGAGTCTAACATGACTGTAAGTGGGCAAATCGACTTATTTTAGGGGAAGTACCGAAGTACATGCAGTCGTCCGCGGAAGCAGACATGTTCTCGTATTGAAAACTAAGAAGGGAGCATCGCAGAATTATACCTAACCAATTAACAAATAATCGCTTGCACAGACATATGCTTTCAGCACTCTTTCAAGTGATCCATGCGATACTGCATGTGTTTATGCATTGTTAAGTAGCCATTCCACAGTTATAAAATCAGTGTGATGCAGTCCTCGAAGGTCTCAAATGGATCAACAAGGGACAATTGCAAGTGTTCGTTGAGCGCAAACGGATACTTTACTCAGCAATCGTACCGTCTAGCTGACATGCGACCTTAGAATAATTTTGAAAGAATCCTACTGAAGTGGTGAGCTACAGCTCATTAATTCCACCCCCTTCAACTTCTAGCTAGAGAAACTACAACGTTGGCATGCATGACGGCATATGTTCCAACGTTGCTGCGGGAATCTTATTTAAGAAATACATAAATAGTTGCTTAAAAAACATATGAAACTAATGAAAAGCATATGAAACTAATCTGTGTTCAGGTCATTATGAAAATATGTTCGCTAATCTTTTTTTACGTACGTCTGAAATTTTCAAGTCCAAAAGATGAATTAAAATAGCTGGTATACAAACATTTCATTGTGATGGACCATGCATGATTCTTCTTCTATCAAGAGGGGAAAAAACAAGCAAGGACTTTGGAGTGAGTACCACATGATGAACCAGACAATACGTTCCCCAAAAGATTTCGTAACATTTGTCTCTAGCCACTCGTAAAGGCTCGGTTGTCCATATCCCATCACCCCTTTTCCCACGCTCCAAGCCATTACATTCCAGCCGTAACCTTTAGCGCCGAGGTGCATTTACTCAAAGGCAAAAGAGGACTTTGGTCAGTAGTTGTGGCCACGGCATGATACAAAATGACAGCCTATAGTTTGTACTTTCGCTGCATTTGTTTATGGACATGCATCTAGGGCACCAACCTGTGTGTTTTCTGGGATGAGCTACTTACTGGTCCTCATATTGTTTTAGTGACAGAGATAAGATGGACAACCTAGGGGGTAGAGAAGGTCAACCGTGTGACGTGGTGGGGAATCGTTAACACAGGATGCTGTCAGGATTAGGTGTCAGCTAATTATCTGAGCCTCCTTTGGACAGGCTTGGGCCACTTGACGCTAAACAACGTTTTCAGCAGAATTCCGACTTTGTCGGCATGGTAGTGCTGCCGAAACATATATGGTGCTAACGATGCCATATACCAACTCAACTCTTGCGTACTAATTGATACTCAAACACAATATCATTTAGAAATTGTGCACTGATCGAACATAAAGATCCTTTTTATGAAGGGATGAGCATGTAATGAAGCCATTAAACCTCACACACAAGAGCCTCCAAAAATGTCCAGTTTCAGCATTCTTAGAAGCACCCTCTATCTAAAAATGGAAAAGGAAGGGCAAGACTCACTTAGTGCTTGTAGTCACGATCAGTGGTGGAGCTTCCTGGGGCCAAAGGGGGCCATTGCCCCCCCTACTCTATGAAAACTTTTAAGTGTACCCCTAATTATTAGGCTTGAATATCAAAGATTTATCATAGTTCATGCATAACTTATCTCCGTCGCACCCTCAACTCTCATTAGCCCCCTCAACAATCTTCATCAAGCTCCACCACTACTTATTTGTGTAAGTGCATTATTATCTATTTTACCAAGAAGAATGCTAACTTGTACAAAAGAACACATTCAGCAACCCAAAACTGATCCTTGAGAATTATTTGCCCTAGTTTTGGATATTCATGCGGTATATGATAAACTAAAATAAAGTGCAGGGGCTGGGTAGCATGTGGACATCAAATGCATAGTGAATCTACATTTCTTTCCTTTGCAACTAAGCAATATGATCTCAATGACACATAGATCAAGCGCTCTTAATTATAGAAGCATAATTAGTATCAACATGCGTACATGTTTGGGTGCATGAGCAACACCGACAACTATGCCCACATGTGTATAGGGATTCCAAATGTAGTAGAGGACAAACATTCCAGTGCTACCATAAGTAAAATAGCACGTACCCTTGATGCACCAAGACTACTAACTCTTACTGGTTAATATATTTTCTAGATGGCCGGGTTCTGCGCTGGATGTGGGGAAGCCGATCGAGGATGGAGCTGTGGCGAATCTGTAATCTAATATACTGTGTGGCTAACTCTGTGATACACAAGAATGCAAGTTTTTTTTTTTTTGTTTGAGGATTGACTCCTTTTGATCCTCAAAAAAGAATTTACTCGTAGAGAATTCAATGATCTCAATCTTACGTGTTCCCTTTACAGGGAAACCAGAACTAAACTATAATAGTCGAATAGTGCAAGCATGTCCTTCAGAATTCGAGCGAATCATTCAACGATATATATGCGCATATTCTTTGCACATATATAATTGAGTAGCTAGATTGGAGTTGTAGTGGAGTGTTGTGTGATATCATCTTTTAGTTGCTACCGTAACATCTACTCCTACTCAGTGTTTTGAGAAAATCAAAGAAAAACTGAGTATATGGAAACATGTATCTACGTACTATCGCACACAATTTTAATTATAATTCAAACACACTTCAATATTTAAAAAATGAAATTGTAAATAATGCATGAAAACACTACATATATTGTATCCCACTGTTATATTTATCTCTTTTATATCTTGAACTTTGGCTAGGATTTGGAGTTGAAATTTTGTTGAATGGTAGATACATGTTGCTTCTACATAATCAGGTTTTCTCGATTAAGAAAAAACATTATAGTGGTGCTACCGCGAGTTGCTACGTATTACGGTAGCATCTAAAGCGTGTTATCACATGATACTCTCTAATTATACTATTTAATAAAGGCTACATTTGCAATTGGACTAATATTGATGCACCAGAAAGATACATATCAATGACTATAAGATATCTACAAAACATAAGAAAGTGAAAGGTACCCTCAGACCTTAATGACATGACGCCACCGGTTTTGACTGTATCAGCACTACATCTTGAGCCTCACTGAAACTGAACTATTCTCACTCATTCCAGTGTCTTTCACTTGACATTAATACAGTTAAAATAATGTTTGCGCATGGACGTAGAGGTGGTCTCTGCAATAATGGCCAAGAATAATACCCCTGGCCCTGCTGAAATCGAATCTGCACCACGATTAAAATACAGGGAGAATAAAATGCAGCAGGATAGAGCAGGAGGGCACAGACATCCCCTCCTAAACTCTAGACGACAACCAATAGTTAATCAACTAGTTAAGCAGTGGTACTGTTTTAGCCCACATTGGACTAAATAAAGCATATGTGACTCAGAGATCTAGCCCAGAGACCCCTGTCCCTACCCTAATTAACTAAGCCCTGCAGCTCAGCGCTCGCTCAGCTCTAGTAGTTTCGTGGTGGACTTCCTATGTGTCGTTGTACTTTTCTCTGAATTTTGGGCTTGTCTCTAGCCTGTGCATGAGCACTGCCTTAGCTGAAGACCCGCCGCGAACGCAGGCAAACATATTCCGTTAGATGCAGATCTTCTGCGCCTTCACACCGCTGTTGCCTGGATGCTCGTTAGACAGGCGATCTCTCCTTCGTACAGCCCCGATCCCCGTGTAATCCAGTGCCATCAGCGGCAGATCCGCGGATGGAACAAATGGGGCGCTTGGAGTCATGTGCAAATTTGCTGTTTCCGCTTGTCTGCCACCTTGCGTGCTTCGAAACTAATCACCGCTCATTTCAAAAAAAACTAATCACCCCAAATCTCAAAATGTTCCCTGCTCAAACTCGTGTGTCTCGGGGTGCCTTTCTCCTCGGCGTACGCCCGCACGAAAGTTTAGAAAGAGATGAAGCTTTGAATACAATTTGAATCAAAATTTTAACCTTTTTTGACCAACATTTAAAAATATATGGATTGAAAATTTGAATCATAAGTTTAGGGTTGTCACTCGACAACTATTTTTGAAATATTACAATTTTGCTAGGTTGCGCACATGCACTATACCTTAATTTCATGGGCACATTAACATCTTCAAAATTGTACTAATGTCAATAGTGTTTTTTTAGAGTATGCAAATTGTGTACCGTATTTTTTATAGAAGGTGAATATATCAATTACAAGAGGACCTATCAGCAATGTGAAGAAAATTGTCATAGATATACACATTCCGAATGTGAAGAACAGAACGTAACGTGAATTTATCTGCCCTTTGACAAAAGATATAATATTTGTCGTTGTTGTTTCTAAAGACATATTTCATTTTTGTTAGTAAATATAAGATTATCTAGTATGGCAATGAAAACATGTCCCTTTTTCTAGCAAACTGAGCGTAGCTCACATGGTCAGGTTCCTTGCGATGGAACCAGACCACCAGGGTTCAAGCCATAATCTTGACACGTATGCTCGTATTTGAATAGATTTCAATTTTTTCAATGATGTTCAGACAGTGGTAAAAGATGTTCTCTGTTTCATCTATGTGTCTGGATGGATCATATGGTACCTTTTTCAGTGGGATTGTATCATTCCATTGCCATGTGTGTCTGGACGGGGTTGTTGGCCTGGCGATCCAGGCCGAACTAGATGCCTCGTCTGATTTAATATGTTGTTACATACATCAGCCCATAACGGATCCATACGTGCCTATCTCCCACTTATAGCAAGACAGATGGCTGCCTCACCCGTGACCTCAGTACAAGGAGAGTCGGTAGTGGATTGACCCAGTAGGGACGTGGGTCCTCGCGCTGACATAACCCAAAGTTCATTTTTCCTTCTTTCTTATTTTAATTATATTTTAAATATATTTAGAAAACTGAAATTTACTTAAATTTTTTAAAAGCCATGAATTTTAAAAGTGTTAAAAAATATAAAAGAATGTTAGCGCAATTAGAAAAATTCTTGACAGCTTTCAGAAAAATGCGTGTGCATAAAAAAATGTATGTGAAATTTTTGAAAAAAACAATTGTAGAATGTAAGAAAACTGTTTTGCGTAGTATTAAAAATTTGTTCCATACCATTTACGAAAATGTAAGTGACGTTTTAAAGAAATGTTTCTGTATTGCAAAACAAATGTTTCTTACACTTAAAAATATTTATGCAATGTAAAAAAATGCTAGCGTGGTTTTTGAAAAACAATTATGACCATTAAAAATATATTTGAATGTCTATTTAAAAAATATATTGACAATGTTTCAAAACAGTGTTCAAAACATTTATTAAAACAAAATTATCATCAAAACATGTACAATGAAAAATAATGTTTGTGTAGTATATAAAACATTATTTTGTACTATTAAAAATAATGTGCATGAACATATTTAATGTAGTATTCTCAAGTTTCATGAAAATGTTATGAAATTTTAAAAACAAATGTTTACACAATGTGAAAAAAATATTCACTTAGTTTAAAAAATGTTTATTGCTATTCAAAAAGTATATGTGAAATTTTCAAAGAAATATTCATGTGTTTCAAAAAACAATGCCTGTGGAATATTAAAAAATAACTGCACAATGTAAAAAAGTGTTCTAGTAGTTTGAAAAAAAATGTTAAGCGTGTATTTGAAAAAATGTTGACCATATATTTGGAACATGTTTTTAAGAAAAAAAATCATTGTGTATTTGAGAAATGTACAATATGTATTACAGAAATGTTCCACGTGTACATTGAAAACATACATGGTGCACTGAAAAAAGTAGACTTTTTCGGGAAAAATGATGAAAACCGACAAAGAAACATAAAAATGAAGAAAATTGGAGTACAACGAAAAAAGGGGAAAACAAAGAAAATAGGGGAAGAAACAAAGAAATCTGAAGTACAACAAAGAAATCAGAAAAATAGAAGAAAACCACTGAAGAAAGAAAGAAAACTGAAGTACAACAAAGAAAACAGGTGAAGAAACAACCAAAACCCAAAGAAGAAACATACAGAATACTTAAAAAGGAAAAAAGATTTAAAACTGGACAAGTCCAACGAAGCTCTACTCACTTCACGCGAGATGTAGTCTTAGCGGAACACCCACTAGATACATAGTCTTGTAAAGCACAAGGTGGCTTTATTCGCAAAAAAAGAAAAAGCACAAGGTGGCTTTAGGTCTAATGGGCCATATTATTCTTAGACGACAAATCTATTGAACCCAATATGCATTTAAAAAATGACATTATATATGCAGGGATTTCGGTTTTGTGTCCCTTCTAGAAGTTTCTATAATGTTTATTGGCGCTTTTTAAAATTTTCAGTTTTTCAAGTTCTGTGAATTTTTATGTAACTTTTTTCTCTTTTTCAAAATCTTAAATAGTGTTCAAGTTTTGACAAAAAGTTTGAAATTTCCAAAGTTTATTTCAAACTTTTCAAAATAAACATCTCAAAATGTTTACAATTTCAAAAACAAAAACAAATTACATTACGGAAAATGCTCTAGAAATTTAAAAACAAACTCGTGTTTAAAAAATCATTTTTAAAAAAAAGGTGCTTAAATTTGAAAAATATTGGAATTTTACTAAAACCGGTCGCCTATTTAAAAAATGTTCAAAGTTTTAGAAAATAATTTAAAAAGTTTCAACCAATGTTCATGTTTTTTTAATTTTCACGAGTTGTTTTAAAAAAGTATTCTCAAATTTTCAAAAGAAAAAACATTTATAAAATACATTTTCCCATAGGTTTTGGAAAACTAAATAGAAACTAACTAAAAACAAGAAAGAGAAAATTGCCATTACAGTAATCGAGCGGCTCGTTGTAGGGCCACATGAACGGACCAGCCTAGCCAGGGACCTTGTGTGTTCAACCACCTATTTGATGCAACAAGCATCAAGTAGGGGCTCTCACCTTATGCTGGGTGAATCCTATTACGCATCTTTTTTTTGAGAAACTGCACCCTTTTTTAAAATTTAGTATTCATCGGGATACAGATTATATCGGGCATAAAACCTAGCCACAAATGGCGCCCGGTGGAAAGAGAACTCGCCGCTTTGGCAAGCATTTGAGTCTTTTAATTATGGTGACATCCTTCATGAGTGAAAAGCACGTCTCGAAATAGGTTTCATTGGTCTTTTATCTCTCGCAAAGTTGTGACATATTGACAAGGCGCATGAGAATCAATGTTTCTCACCACTTCAATGCAGTCCGATGCATCACAGATGGAATCCAAGTGAAGATCCAGGGGCAGAGCGAGTGATTGCACGCATGTGCTTCAAGGGATGTCGGGCCAACAAGCCCCTCCACCACGACGGCGGAGGTGCCCATATACTGGCCATTCTTGTGCCGACAAATCACCGCCGCCACTCCCCTCGACACGTCCCTATACAAGCCTCCGTACACATTTAATTTGACCTCATGATGAGGAGGCTAATAGCAAACTGTGGATCACCTCTCCCCAGCCTAGTGGTCGCAGTCTATGGGGCTGCCCAAGATGAGCATAAATCCACTTTCCTTCGTGAACTGGTGAACCTGGCTAAGGATAACCCGTACCCAATGCCTATTGGAGGGGATTTTCATATCCTTAGGTGCCAGGAAGAAAAAAATAATGACCGCTTCGACACTCATTGGCCTTTCCTATTCAATGCTGTGATTGATAGTTTGGACCTTCGGGAGGCTTGTATGTCGGGGCGGCAGTTCACTTGGGCTAATAACCGTTCTGTGCCAACGTACGAGAAACTCGATAGGGTACTCATGGATACCAAATGGGAACTAAAATTTCCTGTGGTAATCGTACGAGCTCTAGAGAGAATCGAGGCATTATCGGATCATGCGCCAATCATTCTTGATTCTAATTCTACGAGCCATTCTTCCCGCCACCCTTTCAAATTTGAATTGGCATGGCTACACCAGGAAGGTTTTGTAGAAATAATCAAGAAAGTTTGGGAGAGGCCAGCCATTGGTCATGCACCGATTCAGAGATGGAATTATAAAATAAGGGCCATGAGGCAACACCTCTGTGGATGGGTGAAACACATCAATGAGTTATATAAAAAAGAAAAGCAACGCCGTTGTACCATCATTGATGACCTCGACAAAATTGCAGAGACCCGCACCTTATCTCAACATGAGATTGAATTGAAAAATCTATCTAATGAGAAGGTTGCCCATCTTTTGCAAGAAGAGGAGATCAAATACTACCAAGGTCCAAAACTGACTTCATTCTAATGGGATATAGTAATACAAGATACTTCCAATTGCTCGCCAATGGTCGATATAGGAAGAAATGTATTCACAGTCTCCAACGGGATGAGGGGCGGACCGAAGGTCAGAGGGAGCTCAAAAACTATATCACCAGCTACTACAAATCTCTGTTCGGAGCGTCGGATGAAGGGAATGTCACCCTTGACGAGACCCGAACAGATGATATTCCACAAGTCACGGCAGAAGAGAACAATATCCTCACGACACCTTTCTCAGAAGAAGAGGTGAGAGCGGCGGTGTTCCAAATGGAACACAACAAAGCTCCAGGCCCTGATGGTTTCCCTGCAGAATTCTATCAGAATTTCTAGGATATCATCAAGGCTGGCCTTTTGGAGTTGTTCAATTGTCTTCATGCTGATAGGCTTGACCTATTCAGCATAAATTTGGGTGAGATTGTTTTGTTGCCGAAGATTAAAGAGGCTGAACGGATTCAGCAGTTCAGACCCATATGTCTCCTTAATGTCAGCTTCAAGATTTTCACCAACGTGGCTACAAATAGATTAAACTTGATAGCTGACCGTGTTGTCCGTCCATCTCAAACGACCTTTATGCAAGGATGAAATATACTAGATGGTGTAGTAATCTTGTATGAGACCGTCCACGAGATGCACCAAAAAAACATGAGTGGAGTGATATTCAAAATTGACTTTGAAAAGGCATATGACAAGGTCAAGCGGTCTTTCCTTCAACGGGACCTAAGGATGAAATGTTTATCCGATAAATGGCGCCAGTGGATCCACAATTTTGTAACTGGAGATAGTGTGGGCAACAAAGTCAATTACGATGTAGGCCATTACTTTCAGACAAAAAAAAGGACTACGGCAGGGTGACTCCATGTCCCCAATGTTATTTAACATTGTCGCTGACATGTTGGCGATTCTGATTGAGCGTGCCAAGCAGGATGGCCAGATTGCAGGAGTAGTGCCACACCTTGCGGATGGTGGCCTCTCTATTTTACAGTACGCTGATGGCACAATTCTTTTTATGGAATATGATCTAGACAAGGCTTGAAACCTAAAACTCTTGCTTTCAGCGTTTGAGCAAATATCGGGTCTTAAAATAAACTTACATAAAAGTGAATTGTTCTGCTTTGGAGAAGCCGTTGAGGCGGCGGCAGATTATGCTGACCTATTTGGTTGCGCACATGGCCAATTCCTGATTAAATATCTAGGAATACCGATTCATTATCGACGCCTCACCATTGCAGAGTGGAAGCATGTAGAGGAGTGCCTAGAGAAACGGTTGATCAGTTGGAAAGGCAAACTACTCTCAGTTGGAGGACGGTTGGTTTTGATTAACTCTGTCCTCACAAATATGGTTCTCTATATGCTTTGTTTCTTCCGACTCCCAAAAGGGATCCTACAAAGACTAGATTATTTTAGATCCAGATTCTTTTGGCAAGGAGACGGGGAAAAGAAAAAATCTAGGCTGGCCAAATAGAGCGTGGTTTGTAGGCCGAAAGACCAAGGAGGGTTCGGAATTCATGACTTGCAGGTCAAAAATGAGGCCCTACTCAGTGAATGATCGTTCAAACTTCTTACTAAGGATGGTGTTTGGCAAA
This sequence comes from Triticum dicoccoides, assembly GCF_002162155.2. Taxonomy (NCBI): domain Eukaryota; kingdom Viridiplantae; phylum Streptophyta; class Magnoliopsida; order Poales; family Poaceae; genus Triticum; species Triticum dicoccoides. The sequence goes on from NC_041393.1 coordinate 457,899,420, forward strand.
CCATGCCGCACAATAAGTATATAGCTCAAAAGGCGGTGCCCCAGGCATTTTGGAAACCTGGCGATTCGCACTTTTGGGCAGGCCTAATGGCGGAAAGAAACGTCTCTTTCGCTTTGGGTATTTCACGATAAAGGATGGGTCGGAGATTTATTTTTGGGAAGACATCTGGTTAGGCAATGCTAGTCTCCGAGAACAATATCCAGCTTATACAACATTGTTCGCGATAAGAATAATACTATTGCGCAAGTGCTCAGTTCATCCCCGCCGAATATTTCGTTCAGGCGGGATTTGATCGGCCCCCAACTTGTTTCATGGCATAATCTTTTATCCTGACTGGATTCGATTAACCTGTCACAAGGCCCGGATGTGTTTCGCTGGAACCTTACTACATCAGGGTCTTTCACTGTAGACTCTATGTATCGTGCGCTCACACATTCCGAGGTAAAAGTGAGTAATAACAAGAAAATTTGGAAGTCCAAGATTCCACTAAAAGTGAAAATTTTCATGTGGTATCTTCGTAGGGGAGTTGTGTTAACCAAAGACAAACTCGCACGAAACAATTGGCAAGGGAGTAAGAAGTGTTGTTTTTGTACTCATGACGAGACAATCAAACACCTCCTTTTCCAATGGAAGATTGCACGTTCTACGTGGTCAGTCATCCAAATAGCGTCAAATTTGTATCCTCCCACAAGTGTTGCCAATATTTTTGGTCATCGGTTGGACGGTATTTCAAATAGGTTCAAACCGCTAATAAGGGTGGGAGCGTATGCCTTAATTTGATCGCTTTGGCTATGTAGAAATGATTTGGTTTTTTAATGAAAAAAATGCTTCTCCTCTACAGGTTATTTTCCGGTGTACACAATTGCTACATATGTGGTCTATGTTACGACGACCGAAGGACCAACCAATGTTCAAGGCGGTGGTATGCGATTGGAGCAGGTGTCTAGAGGTTTTTTCCCAACATGGGTGGCAACATAACCTTCGGATCGATCCACCACCTCCATCGACATAGGCGTAGTGTCGGTCTATAGGGCTCTACTATTGCTAATTTGTCGGTTTTTTTCATCATTTTTTGTCAGACCTTCATATTGGGCCGTGTGCATCTTAGTTATGCAGAGGCCGGGTGTTACTCATAATGCTTTGTATCCGCTTGATGCTACATTTTGAGATAATAAAATCGCCCTTTATCAAAAAAAAAAGCCTAGTACTCTTTGGGTCTGCTAACACCCTATGCATGGTCTTGTCTCGATTTTCGCCCTGTCTTTTCGCTTTTTGTTTTTGTACTATTTCCTCATAATTCAATTGCAATATTGTTTATTTCATGGGTTTGCATTTTAGAAAATATAATATTTTAATAACTAAAAAATATTTTCATAAAAATCATGGACATTTTAAAAAACTTTGGTAGCTTTTCAAAAAATAATAATTTAAAAATTATGAAAAATTATAAAATGGTGAATTTTTTTGGAAACATTCACAGTATTTCTCAAAAAATTAAGAATATTTTTCAGGAATACATAAATATTTTTAAGTTTCAGAATAATTTTGAAAACCATGAAATTTTTAAAAAATTGGTAACATTTATATAATTTAAGAATATATTTTAAATTTTCATTAGTACCTAGTTTTAGAAAAGGCTCAAAAAATAGTCAGCCTATCCTACCCAAACCTGCTATGGCGACCAAAACCATCAAATCGAAAAGAGAACAACTAATTAGGTTGGCCCACCACGCGTGCAAGGTGCACGTTTGGTTGTGTTCCATTGCGTACGTGCAAAAATAGGACGAGACCTGCTCCCCATTTTCAAATCCATGAACTTTTTCTGAATCGTGCGAAAATAGCGCCAGGGACGGGAACCGGTGCTCACGCGCACCCCCTCATGGGTCAGCCAGTAGAAGGAGGCAGCACTAGATTGATTGGTTGGGATGCCCGGTTTGTCTAGAAAAGGAGATCAAGAAGCTCGATTTTCTTTGTTCGTTGTTCACGGTTGACCGGTCCATGAACAGAGAAAAAAATTGTCATGAATTCCAAAAAAATCATGGTTTTAAAAATTGTTCACGAACATGAAGAAAGTACAAGAGTTCAATTTTTTTACAGGATTCAGAAAAAGTTAATGGATTTGAAAAAATTAACAAACTCAACAAAATTCATGGGTCCAAAAAAGTTCACAGAACTCGAAAAAAGTTCGTGCATTTTAAAAAAGTTCACGAACTCGTAAAACTTCATGAAATCAGAAAAAAGTTTGCGTATTTAAAACAATGTCATGCACTTAAAGGTTCACGTGTTTCGCATACTTGTGAAAAAGTTCATGAACTCAAAAAAGTTTTTATAAATTTGAGAAAGATCACAAATTTGAAGGTAGTTTTTGAATCTAAAGAAAGTTCATGAGTTTAAAAAAAAAAGAAAAAATGAAAAATAAAATAAAGAAAAAGGAATGCAAAGAAAAGGAAAATAAAAAGTAGATAAAAACTGTCTAGAAAACCAGAAAAAGACCAAAAAATGTCAGAAGCTTCACAAATAGGTTGGTTGATTGCACTTTAACCGGCTGAGAGCGCGGAATAGGAATTGGGGAATAGGACCTCTCTTTGCCAAGACCGGAGATAGAGGAGCAAAGATGAGCATGGAACACACATGCATACTAGCCCATTCCGGCTTTGGACTATACTTTTGGTTTTTATTTAAAACAGATTTTAAACAAATGTTATCAGATGTCCCCGAAGGGACAAATGTTATGAAAGGAGAGTTTAGATGCCTGACCGGGAAAGAAAACCCAAGAGGTCACGCACAGTGGCGGGCGGCGGCGGCGGCTCGTACACATGTGCACCTAGCATGCTAGGATTTCTTGTGCCTCCTGCCAGCATCCGTACCGGCCTACCTCGTTTCCTGTGATTTTAGTGCCATGGAAGTGTGGTGGATCCAGGTCCTTGCTGGCAGGAGGGCTCTGTTTTTGAAGTTTTTTTTGTTTTGTTTCGATTTATATCCTTCTTAGAGAGCGAGGCGGTAGCGGCTTTTTGTAGATGGAATAAGGTCCTTCCTGTTTTGGTGGTGTTTCTAGCATCATCGGAGGGCGTGTGAAGGTTTGTCTTCAACGGATCCCATGGGGTTCGGCCGCCTTTTGTCTTCGATGGGTCCACGTGTATCCAATCTTCGTTCGTCTATATTTGTGTGTCTACAGATTGGATACTTTCGATCTACGCTTCTCTTCATCGGCACGGTTGCTGTTATGGTGCGCTGGTTCTATGGGGCTTAGCACAATGACTTCCCGACTGTCTACTACAACAAGGTTTACCGGCTCCGATGAGGGAGGGCGATGATGATGATGCGCCTTCGGCTCGCTCCAGTGCTTGTACTCGTCCCTAGGTTGTCTATAGACCTGGATACTTTACATCTAGTTTTCTTTGTACTACATTGACATTTGATGAATAGACTGAAAAAAAAGAGTTTAGATAATATGAAAAACATATAGTTACAAAAAATGGAAACATTGCATTTTTCTTAATAGGTACTATAAATAATGGGATTGCACTGACTGCCAACCGTTATATTTTTTATTAGCGTAACTACCGAACGCCTCCCTCCTTCCCTCTAATTACATGCATGCATGCATTAGAATGACACTCATTCCTCTCTCATGTGCACTCCTCTCTCTAACTACATGGTTGCAAACACTATAGGAGTCATCCTAAGATTCTCTCTATTTCAAAAATTGAAAATATTATGTCGGTCTGATTTAAAAAGCGTTTTCATCAAAAATAATGTAGCGACGAGACATAGCGCAGTATTAATTAAACCCATTAACGGTCGCGCAAAGAGCGCCTCCTCGTCGCGTCCACGTTGACAAAATTACTGCGCAACGCTGAGGTGAAAAAAATCTTGGTAAAACATGTAAACCTAGCCGGCACGCTTCCTCCCCACTCTGCCATTCCCCTCCCCCTCGCCTCCTCCTCACCCGAGTCGCTGCGCCGCCGGCTCCGTCGCTTATCCTGCGCCCTCTACTCCTCGTTTCTCTCCGGGTTACCGCTGCCATCGCCGTTGCCCCATCCCGAAATCCACCTCGAGACTGAGGGGTAGGCAGAAGGACGGCGGGCGTTCCACTCGGGACGGCGAGCCATGGGTGACGGCGATCTCGACGCAAGGTTCGGTGGCGGATTCTGAGGTTGTGGGAGGCTAGATGATTTGAATCAGAGGTGTCAAGATCCATCAGGACCGGCGACGTCATGGACGCCGACGCCGCTTCGGCGCCTCTTGCGCTCCTCCTCGACGCCTCGTGCCCGCTCTCCTGCGTCACCGAGGCCGTCGAGCGGCGCGGGCGCGGCGAACCAGATGCAGTACTAGTGGGACCAAGGTTGACACGGCACTGGGAGTCAGGCGATGGAGACGGCCAGATCGCGAGTCAGGCGATGGAGACGGCCAGATCGCCCCGTCTCCAGCTTCCTTGTAGCAGGGCCATACGATCCAGGAGGAGCACCTGCTATTGAAACCACGGTACTGGCTGCAGGAGGCAATTCAAGGACAGCGTGTTTCGGTTTGATCTTTGTGAGTGCAAAGAGCAGGATCTGCTGAAACCATAAGCACCTTATCCACATCTTTGTGTTGTATGCTGTCAACAACTGCTCACTCACACTCTCTGTTCAGTTTAGTTTAGGCATATTCTGTTAGTGCTTTTACATATTTATTTATTGTTGTCCTGACCATTGCATATTCCTGCAAGTGAATCTCTTATGGTACACTATTTATTTCGTGTAGTTCAGTTCAGGTATTACTGAACTCCCTTGTTGTCTTTTGCAATGGTGGACTGCAGGTTGCTATGACCAAATTCTTTCAGAAAAACCGTCTCTTCTCCATCTATGTGAAGGTTGGATTTGATATCCACCTCACAAGGCAGCCCCGCCTTAACTGAGAGTTCCATATTTGAAATCAGTAAAATATTTGGAGATCCAGTGCTCCAACAACTCTATCATCCAATTTTCTGATTGGTTCCGAGGTAAAGATGGCTGGTGGAGCAGCTGGAGAGGATTGAGTCCAAGCTGTGTGCTCTGAGAAAAATGGATGGTTCATTTGTAGAATTTATGATAGATTTAATGGACGAGATGCAGCTGATTTTCTGGCGGTGGCTCTATATGGTAGCATAGTATATTACCTTTACTTGTTAGAGTGTCGTATCAAGCAACAAGATGGCCTATATAGCTCATCAGAGGACTCCCTTAATGGGGTTAAAAGTTAGTTAACACTAGCCATGGAAATTGCAGAGAATGATGTAAAACATTCTGAAAGTTTTCGAGCTGGTGTGCTAAATTGCCTTATTTCTGCTGTTGAGCAAGCTGAGAATGACTTCTTATGCATGGTTGAACAAGATATGGATGATAGACCAAATTTAGTTTCAGTTGGATCTTGTGTCCTGGTTGTGCTTGTCGAGGGAACAGATTTCTGCATTCTAAATCTTGGGGATAGTTGGGTTGTGCTTGCTTCCATGCCATGAATACTCTATTGTTGTTGTTACACATTGTTGTGCCAATTGCATATTCCTGCAGGTGAATCTCTTATGGTTATTGTTTGTGTGAAGATTACCTCGGAACCTCTGGGGACTACCGGGGCCAGGGCCGGAGCCTCCGCGCTGGCTCCAATATTCCGAGCATATCAGGGTGTGTTTGGTTCAAGTCCTGGCACATTGGCCTGGCCTGGAAGCTGCCTAAGACGTGCCTGGATGGTGTTAGGTTGGCAACTTGCAATCTCAGACACATGGCTGGCCTGGAGGCTTCCTGCATCTTGATTAGCCTGGTCAGTTCACAGGCAACTTGTTTAGCGTGGTCCAGGCCGATGGAACCGGATACCTGGGTTCCAGGCATATGTGATTTTAAGATACTTGATACATGCATGTTGTGGTGATTTTAAGATACTTGATACATGCATGTTGTATGCCCTGTCACATCAGACTGCCAATCTGTATTGTTTTAATGTTTAAACATTTCTTCTAGTCCAGGCTTCCAACCAAACAACACATACACACACATAACTGGTTAGGCAAATTTCTTCTTTTCCCCAGGCCAACACCTGGCATTGATGTTTCCCGGGCATGAAGTCCAGGACTTGAACCAAACACACCCGAAATAGGATAAATTTAATGATTTGGACATAAATCTGTTTTTATGTGTAGGGAAACATTTGTCACTGGCTGGTCGGCCGAAGCTTTGGGCCGGCCTGGCGCGCATGGTGTGATGCGTCCAGATCGGATGCTCAAGTTCCCCCTCAACGCAATTGCACACGTCCACGTGCTAGCAGGGTCCACCACCGTCTGGGACGCAGCATTATCCCTTTGCTCGCGTCGCCTACTCTATTCTCCACCACTCGTTTTTCTTTTTTTTTTGCCAACAACCTCCGAGCCCTACTGCCACGTGGCGGTGACCAACGCGGCAAGGCGTTGCAGCTTTGGTGGCGAACCATCGGTGGCACCACAATAGATATGCCACGGTGTGTGTTTTACTGCAACCACCAATGCCGGCATGACAAAAATGCTTTGGGAGTAAACCACCGGCGGTGGCACGACAGAGATGTTGCAGCGGAGGCATGCAGTGATCCAGGGGATCGGTCAGCACTTTACACGAACCGGCATCGGTGTTTGCTGCAACCGGCAAGACTCGAGGCTGGAACTAGCTTTCCCTTTTGCCGGAACCAGAACACTCCCTCACTAGTGACTTTATTTTTTGTTGGAACCAGTGTCTTGTTTGCTGGAACCAGCTAGTTCATTTGCTACATTGGATTTTAATTTGAGTTTGCTGCTATGTCTTTTTTGTTGTAACGTTGGTAAATTGTGGCTGGAACCGGCCAATCTTTTTTGCTTCAACTGACCACTGAGATTTTTGTTCGCTAAGATTTTTTGCTGGGAACACTACAACGACAATTTTTTGCTGGAAGCAGCAATTTTTTGCCGGAACCGGCTAGTTCATTTGCTACATCGAACATTGTTGGAGTTTGCTGTTGTGTCTTTTTTTGCTGGAACGGGGCAAATTTTTTGCTTCAACTGACCACGGAGACTTTTTTGTTGCTCTGATTTTCCGTTTGGAACACGATGGTGCTAGTTGGACGATGATGGCGAGCTGGAGCCGGTGAGGCGAGAATTGTTGTAACCATGGAGCCTGTGAGCTGGAATCGGCAAGCGTCAAAGGTACATCCATGGTGACCATGCCTCGGGATCCACCGGCAGATGTGTTACAATCTGGGCAGCAGGGGGAGGGCCCTCGCCGATGCTCGTCGGCCATGGCCAGGATGGCGGGCAGACATTACCTGCGGTGAGCGCGGGACAGGGGGGAGGGGGGCTCTGTAATGGTGAGCGTGTGCGGCGTGGGGAAGGAGATGACATAGAAGGGGAGGACCGAATCCTATGGTTGCACGCGGCCGAACCGGGTGGCTGCGAGGCGACCGACCCATATTTGGGCCGGTCGACCGGCGCCTATCAGTTGCCTATTTATATTGGAAGACTATCCATCTCAATAATATTACATTCTTCCCTAATTACTTGTCTTAAATTTATCTAGATACGTGTCTAGACATGTAGTACGTAAATACGGGTAGTGTCTAGATACACCCGTATTTGTCAAATCTAAGACAAGTAATTCGTGACGGAGGGAGTAGATGAGAGGTGATAGCCTATTGAATAACATACAATCGTCAAACCAATCTATCATTTTTAGCTTTTACCTTTACTCCATCATTTTATTTATTTTCTCGTTCTTCGTTGTCTTTCGTGTTTAATGATAGCTAACCTAGAAGCCTTAGGGCGGTAAGGCCGACCGAGGGTAGCCCATAGCCACCATGCGTCCTGACGGGGTCCGTCGTGGATGTGTGGGTTTTTGGGTCTTGAAGAGACCTCGCCGACATGTCTTGTGTACCATGTACCCGGCGAGGCTCCCCCGTCGACGTGTGCTGCGTATCTTGTTAGAGCCGGGGCAGCACTGTGACGTGTTCGTGTGCAAAGAGCAAATCCTTAGGTTCTCGATATATTTCATAAATATTTCAAATATACAAGGTTGTCTATCTGTAAGGTGTGCATGCATAACAGGTTTCCAGGCCTTCTTTGGTTTATTTTCGATAAAGGGTGCTTTTATTAACTCATAATGTAGCATCAAGTGGATACAAAGCATAATGAGCGACACCCGGCCTCTGCATAGGTAAGATGCACACAGCCTTAACGAAGAGTCTAGCAAAGTATATATAAGAAAAACGACAAGTTGGCAACAACAAAGCCATATGAGTCCAAAACTATGCTAATGTCGACGGAAGAGGCGGACCGATCCGGAGATTATGTTGCCACCCATGTTGGGTAAAAACATCCAATCGGAGATTATGTTGCCACCCATGTTGGGTAAAAACCTCCAATCGGAGATTATGTTGCCACCCATGTTGGGTAAAAACCTCCCTGGCCACCCGCTCCAACCGCATACACACTGCCTTGAATAGCGATTGATACTCTGTTCGCTGTAGCGTAGACCACATACGAAGCCAGTGCGTACAACGGTAAATAACCTGCATAGAAGAAGAGGTTTTGCCATTAAAAACACAATTGTTTCTACATAGCCAAAGCGACCATAATAAGGCTGACGCTCCCACCCGTATTAGCGTACTAAAAGTATTTGGTATTCCATCAAGTCAGTGACCATATATATTGGCAACACTTGTTGGTGGATACAAATTGGACTCTATTTCGATGATGATACGTCCATTTTGCATCATGCTTTTACGGGCTGTTATTACACTTTATGTCACAATACTTATGCCTATTCTCTCTTATTTTACAAGGTTTACATGAAGAGGGAGAATGCCGGCAGCTAGAATTCTGGGCTGGAAAAGGAGCAAATATTAAAGACCTATTCTGCACAGCTCCAAAGTCCTGAAACTTCACGGAAGTTATTTCTGGAATTAATAAAAAATGCTGGCAAAAGAATCCACCAGAGGGGGCCCACACCCTGGCCACGAGGGTGGGGGGCGTGCCCCCTGCCTCGTGGGCCCCCTGGTAGGCCTCCGGTGCCCATCTTCTGCTATATGAAGTCTTTCGTCCGAGAAAAAATCATAAGCAAGCTTTCGGGAAAAAGCTCCGCCGCCACGAGGCGGAACCTTGGCGGAACCAATCTAGGGCTCCGGCAGAGCTGTTCTGCCGGGGAAACTTCCCTCCGGGAGGGGGAAATCATTGCCATCGTCATCACAATGATCCTCTCATCAAGAGGGGGTCAATCTCCATCAACATCTTCACCAGCACCATCTCCTCTCAAACCCTAGTTCATCTCTTGTATCCAATCTTTGTCCCAAAGCCTCAGATTGGTACCTGTGGGTTGCTAGTAGTGTTGATTACTCCTTTTAGTTGATGCTAGTTGGTTTATTTGGTGGAAGATCATATGTTCAGATCCTTTATGCATATTAATACCCCTCTGATTATGAACATGAATATGATTTGTGAGTAGTTACGTTTGTTCCTGAGGACATGGGAGAAGTCTTGCTATAAGTAGTCATGTGAATTTGGTATTCGTTCGATATTTTGATGAGATGTATGTTGTCTTTCCTCTAGTGGTGTTATGTGAACGTCGACTACATGACACTTCACCATTGTTTGGGCCTAGAGGAAGGCATTGGGAAGTAATAAGTAGATGATGGGTTGCTAGAGTGACAGAAGCTTAAACCCTAGTTTATGAGTTGGTTCGTAAGGGGCTGATTTGGATCCATATGTTTCATGCTATGGTTAGGTTTACCTTAATACTTCTTTTGTAGTTGTGGATGCTTGCAATAGGGGTTAATCATAAGTGGGATGTTTGTCCAAGAAAGGACATCACCCAAGCACCGGTCCACCCACATACCAAATTATCAAAGTAACGAACGCGAATCATATGAGCGTGATGAAAACTATCTTGATGATAATTCTCATGTGTCCTCAGGAGTGCTTTTCTCTATATAAGAGTTTGTCCAGGCTCGTCCTTTGCTACAAAAAGGATTGGGCCACCTTGCTGCACCTTGTTTACTTTCATTACTTGTTACCCGTTACAAATTACCTTATCACAAAACTATCTGTTACCGATAATTTCAGTGCTTGCAGAGAATACCTTGCTGAAAACCGCTTATCATTTCCTTCTGCTCCTCATTGGGTTCGACACTCTTACTTATCGAAAGGACTATGATAGATCTTCTATACTTGTGGGTCATCAATACTCTTTTTTGGTGCAGTTGCCGGGGAGTGAAGCGCCTTTGGTAGGTGGAATTTGGTAAGGAAAATTTTATATAGTGTGCTGAAATTTACTGTCACTTGTTACTATGGAAAGTAATCCTCTGAGGGGCTTGTTCAGGGTATCTTCACCCCGACCAGTAGAGCAAAGAGTTGCTCCTCAACCTACTGAAAATGTTTACTTTGAAATTCCTTCGAGTATGATAGAGAAACTGCTATCTAATTTTTGCAGGAGATGGAACATTGCAGCCCGATTTGCACTTAATCTATGTGGATGAAGTTTGTGGATTATTTAAGCTTGCAAGTATGCCCGAGGATGTTATCAAGAAGAAGGTCTTCCCTTTATCTTTGAAGGGAGATTCATTGACATGATTTAGGCTATGTGATGATATGGGATCATGGAACTACAACCGATTGAAATTGGAATTTCATCAGAAGTTTTATCCTATGCATCTTGTTCATCGTGATTGTAATTATATATATAATTTTTGGCCTCGTGAAGGAGAAAGCATCGCTCAAGCTTGGGGGAGGCTTAAGTCAATGTTATATTCATGCCCCAATCATGAGCTCTCAAGAGAAATGATTATTCAAAAAATTTATGCTCAGCTTTCTCTCAATAATTGCTCCATGCTCGATACTTCTTATACTGGCTCTTTTATGATGAAGACTATTGAATTCAAATGGGATTTATTGGAAAGAATTAAACGCAACTCTGAAGATTGGGAGTCAGGTATAACACCTAAGTTTTATTGTGTTAAATCTTTAATGGATACCGATGTTTTCCGTGAATTTAGCACCAAATATGGACTTGACTCCGAGATAGTAGCTTCTTTCTGTGAATCCTTTGCTACTCATGTTGATCTCCCTAAGGAGAAATGGTTTAAATATAATCCTCCCATTGAAGTAAAAGTAGTTGCACCTATTAAAGTTGAAGAAAAGACTATCACTTATAATGATCCTGTCGTTCCTATTGCTTATATTGAGAAACCACCTTTTCCTGTTAGAATAAAGGATCATGCTAAAGCTTCAACTATGGTCAATAAAAGTAACATTAAGACACCCAAACCCCCGAGCAAATTAAAGTTGAACCTAGTATTGCTATGGTTAAAGATCTCTTGGCTGATAATATTGATGGGCATGTTATTTACTTCTGTGAAGAAGCTGCTAGAATTGCTAGACCGGATACTAAAAATAAACATAGACCTGTGGTAGGCATGCCTGTTATATCTGTTAAAATAGGAGATCATTATTATCATGGTTTGTAAGATATGGGTGCCAGTGTCAGTGCAATACCTTACATTATATATGCAGAAATTATGCATGATATTGCACCTGCTGAGATAGAAGAAATTGATGTTACAATTAAGCTTGCCAATAGAGATATTATTTCACCAGTTAGGATTGTTAGAGATGTTGGGAAAGTTAAATATCCTGCTGATTTTCTTGTTCTTGGTTCCCCACAAGATAACTTTTGTCCCATTATATTTGGTAGACCTTTCTTGAATACTGTGAATGCTAGGATAGACTGCGAAAAGGATGTTGTTACTATTGGTTTGGGGGATATGTCTCATGGGTTTAACTTTGCTAAATTTCGTAAACAACCCCGTGACGAGGAATTGCCTAGTAAAGATGAAATTATTGGTCTTGCTTCTATTGCCGTGCCTCCTAATGATCCTTTAGAACAATATTTGCTAGACCATGAAAATGATATGTTTATGAATGAAAGAAGGGAAATAGATGAAGTATTCTTTAAACAGGGACCTATTCTGAAACACAACTTGCCTGTTGAAATCCTAGGGGATCCTCCTCCACCCAAGGGTGATCCCGTGTTTGAGCTTAAACCATTACCTGATACTCTTAAATATGCTTATCTTCATGAAAATAAGATATATCCTGTTATTATTAGTGCTAACCTTTCAGAGCATGAAGAAAAGAAATTATTGAAAATTCTGAAGAAGCACCATGCTGCTATTAGATATACACTCGATGATCTTAAGGGCATTAGTCCCACTCTATGCCAGCACAAAATAAAATTGGAGAAAGACGCTAAACCAGTTGTTGATCACCAACGACAGTTAAATCCTAAGATGAAAGAAGTGGTAAGGAAATAAATATTAATGCTTCTGGAGGCAGGTATAATTTATCCCATTACTGATAGTCAGTGGGTAAGTCATGTCCATTGTGTCCCTAAGAAGGGAGGTATTACTGAGGGAGTCCTGGATTAGGGGGTCCTCGGACAGCCGGACTATATACTTTGGCCGGACTGTTGGACTATGAAGATACAAGATTGAAGACTTCGTCCCGTGTCCGGGTGGGACTCTCCTTTGCGTGGAAGGCAAGCTTGGCAATTCGGATATGTAGATCTCCTTCTCTGTAACCGACTCTATGTAACCCTAGCCCCCTCTGGTGTCTATATAAACTGGAGGGTTTAGTCCGTAGGACAAGAACAATCATAATCATAGGCTAGCTTCTAGGGTTTAGCCTCTATGATATCATGGTAGATCAACTCTTGTAATACTCATATCATCAAGATCAATCAAGTAGGAAGTAGGGTTTTACCTCCATCGAGAGGGCCCGAACTTGGGTAAACATTGTGTCCCCCGCCTCCTGTTACCATTAGCCTTAGACGCACAGTTCGGGATCCCCTACCCGAGATCCGCCGGTTTTGACACCGACATTGGTGCTTTCATTGAGAGTTCCACTGTGCCGTCGCAGTAAGGCTTGATGGCTCGCCTTGTTGTGAAGGATAACATCACATCTAGGGGAGCCCTGGCTGTAGGACAAACTCTCCGACTAGGCGGCTTCGTCATGACCGCCCGTTCGGCCGCCGCGCCGATGATGACTTCTCAGGTCATCAAAAACAACCTCCACGTTAGCTCGAAATTCACCGAGCAGATGGAACCAATGGAGCTCTCCTTCCTGAACGAGCTCTTGGATTGCATCACCGCCCTGGGAGTCGCTATGGACTATGATCGGATCGGGCTTAAACACGGTCACCCATCAGATAGCGGTGGTGGAGGAGCAATGCAGCGATTCTTCCTCTATTTTGGGGACGAACTATGTCCGGATTCCCAAGCTCTCTGAGCCGGATACCCGTCTACGGGAGCACATTGCCCAAGCTCCGAACCTAGAATTGGACAGCGGGCCAAAAAAATTGGGCAACTTCCCGGAGCCCGAACTGCCAAGCTTGGAAGCTCCTCTGCCCCCGGGTCTCGGATCGGGCTAGCGTTTGGACTCAAATCTACCCACCCATCCAGATACAAGTGATATTTCCCACATTAGAAAAGAGCCCCAAGAGACAGTACATCACTTCTGGGCCATATTCCTCCTTGTAATGAGCAAGGTCAAGGACTGTCGCGAGGAAGACACAATTTATATTCTTTTGCAAAAATTGCACGGACGGGGGAATCCTCAACGCCATAAGTCCCCGTGACATAGCACACTTTGCTCACTTGGCGGCCATAGTACAGAAGTACCGTGCGATGGAATGCGCCTGGAAAACCCAAACAAAATTCTGGGATCCTCCGGCTCTTACTAAACCCCTCGTCCGAATTAAAAGGGTGCACTCTCGCAAGTCACCCAATCCAATTACAAAGAAACCAAAGCCCACTATAGGGTGTGGAACCGTATTGGAGGGATGGCTCAATGGGCCATGCAAAATTCACAGCACACCGGATACCATACCAACACACAGCCATAGAGCATGTTGGATACTCCGGCAGGTGGCCAAGAGCGATGAGGATCTCCTCATCAACAATACCGCAGAGCATCATTCCGCCAAAAATAACAATACAGTATTAACAGTCTTCGAGACTTTCGCCTCAAATAATAGGCGCAAGCGAGCACTCCGCAGCCTCGCCAAAGTCTGCCACGCTGCAGCAATAAATCCATGGAACGGCACGGCCATAACCTTCAATGCCAGTGACGAACCTCAATTCCGAATAGTCCGAGCACCAGCCGCTTTGGTCCTTAGTCCGATTGTGGACGGCTTCTGGCTTACTAAAGTGCTCATGGACGGTGGCAGCGGATTAAACCTCATCTACGAGGAAACTCTTAACAAAATGGAAATAGACAAGAGCCGCATTGAGCAAAGCAGCACGACCTTCAGAGGAATCATCCCTAGTCGAGAGGCACGATGTGTGGGAAAAATCACACTACATGTGGTATTCGGCACGCCGGAGAATTATAGGTCCAAAGAAATCACATTCCAAGTGGCCCCGTTCAGTAGCGGATACCACGCCCTTTTAGGGAGGGATACATTCACAAGCTTCCAAGCTATACCCCATTACGGGTACATGAAGCTCAAGATGCCCGACCCTAATGGAATCATCACTCTAGCTAGTGATCCAGACTTAGCACTCCGCGCTGAAAATAAAACCGCCGCACTAGCCCTGGAGGCACTATCCGAAGCCCTCACAGTCGAAGAACTAACTGCGCTGCGCTCCAAAGTGGACAGGGATGACGTGATACTCGACAAACGACCCAAGTCCACCTCTTTCAAACCAGTGGAAGAAATAGTCAAATTCCAGGTCCACCCAACGGGCCCTACAAAAACAGCATCCATTGGGGCACAGCTGAACCCCATAATAGACACCGCACTGCGAGAACTGAGACATCTTTGCTTGGCATCCATCAGACATGCCAGATATCCCATGTAGGCTGGCCGAACATAGCCTAAACATACGGAAGGGATACAAGCCGGTCAAGCAGACTCTTCGACGCTTTTCAGAACCTAAGCGACAAGCCATGGGAGAAGAGCTAGCCAAGTTACTCGAGGCCGGATTCATCAGAGAAATAAAACATCCGGACTGGCTAGCAAACCTGGTGATGGTACCAAAGAAGGACAAATCCTGGTGCCTATGTGTCGATTTCAAAGACCTCAATAAGGCTTGCCCCAAGGATCCCTTCCCCCTCCCCCGCATCGATCAAATCATCGATGCTACTGCAGGACACGACTCATTGTGCTTCCTCGACGCATACTCCGGATACCATCAAATCAAGATGGCAGAGTCCGATCAAGCCGCAATGGCATTCATCACATCATACGACCCCTTCTGTTTTAACACCATGCCTTTCGGGCTCAAAAATACCGGTGCAACCTATCAACGCATGATTCAGACATGCCTGGAAAAACAAATCGGCAAAACAGTGGAGGCATACGTAAACGACGTGGTCATCAAAACCAGACACGTCGAATCTTTAATAGACGACTTCAGGCTTACGTTCGACAATCTCCGAACATATGACATCAAGCTCAATCTGGAAAAATGTGTTTTCGGCGTGCCTGCCTGAAAGCTGCTGGGCTTCATCGTTCCCAATAGAGGAATTGAAGCAAACCCGGCTAAAATCCGAGCTCTGTCACAGTTGGCTACCCCAACAGACCTCAAGCAAATCCAGAAATGAACTGGATGCGTGGCTTCCCTAAGCCGCTTTATCTCCCGATTGGGAGAAAAGGCACTACCTCTTTATCGCCTTCTTCGACGCAGCAAACACTTCGAGTGGACAGATGCGGCCACGGCCGGACTGGAAGAAATAAAGGCCCTCTTGGCCAGCAATCCAATCCTGGCCGCGCCAAATATTGGCGAACCCATGCTGTTATATATAGCTGCAACACACCAGGTTGTAAGCGCAGCGCCGTCGTCGAATGAGAGACGGACGGACATAAGTTCCCGCTTCAAAAGCCGGTATACTATGTATCCAATGTCCTCGCTCCATGCAAATCACGGTACCCACATTATCAAAAGATAGCACACGCGGTCTTCATGGCATCTCGAAAACTACGACACTACTTTCAAGAGTGTTCAATCACGGTGGCCTCTAAAGTACCACTCAACGATATAATAAATAACCGCGATGCCACGGGCCGGATTGCTAAATGGGCTATCGAGCTCCTCCCGTTCGACATAATATACAAACCACAACGAGCCATTAAGTCGCAAGTACTGGCTGACTTCGTCGCCGAATGGACAGAAGTCGAACTCCCTAAAGAGTACAACGCGTACTCCAACTGGATCATGCACTTTGACGGTTCTAAGATGCTGGCTGGTCTGGGGGCAGGCGTTGTCCTGACATCCCCCACCGGAGATACAGTCCAATACGTACTCCAAATATTATACACAGACTCCAACAATGCAGCTGAATATGAGGCTTTGTTGCATGGTCTTATGATGGCAGTCTCCATGGGCATTCAACGCCTAGAGGTGCGTGGGGATTCGAACCTCGCAATATCTCAAATAAATGGAGACTTCGACGCCAAGGATCCAAAAATGGCGGCTTACCGTAATACCGTCCTCAAAATGTCAGCTCCGTTCGAGGGGCTCGAATTCCACCATGTGGTCCGAGAAAACAATCAAGCGGCGGATATCCTCGTCCCACCTAATATCTTCTTGGAAAGGCTGTTCAAGCTATCCGTGGTGTGGGAAGGGGAGACCGGCAATACCAGTCCGGATCCGAACACAACCCCAAATCCCGAACACTCTGACGTAATCGGAGGCTCCGCCACCGAAATAACACCTTCGACCCACGTGATTATGGCTGTCATCGCCCCGTGGACAGAACCCTTCTTAGCCTACCTAAATAGGCAAGAACTCCTTGAGGACCAAAATGAGGCACGTTGCATTGTGCGGCGCTCTAAAGCCTACAAGGTCCACGAGGGAGAGTTGTATAAGAAAAGCGCTGCCGGAATGCTCCAAAGGTGCATCTCCGAAGAGGAAGGGTGATAGCTGTTGGCCAAAATTCATGCCAGACTCGGCGGCCACCACGCCGCAGCTCGGGCCCTTGTAAGCAAGGCCTTCCGTACAGGTTTCTACTGGCCGACAGCCCAAGCAGACGCACAAGACCTCGTCCAACATTGCGTCGGTTGCCAGCTTCTTGCAAATCAAAGCCATATGCCACCTACCGCTCTCCAAACAATCCTCATAACTTGGCCCTTTGCGGTCTGGGGGTTCGATATGGTTGGACCCCTTAAAGGAGGAAGCCATAAGAAAAAAATACTTGTTGGTCATGGTGGATAAATTCACCAAATGGATAGAAGCCAAACCAGTTAAAACGGCCGAATCTGGACTAGTGATAGACTTCATATCCGGGGTCGTACACCGTTATGGTGTCCCCCACAGCATCATAACTGATAACGGCTCCAACTTCACAGCCGACGAGGTGAAAACTTGGTGCAGCAACATGGGCATTAAGCTCGATTATGCCTCCGTCTATCACCCCCAAACAAACGGTCAAGTCGAACGAGCAAATGGTCTTATTATGAGCGGCATCAAACCCAGACTAGTGCGATCCTTGAAGGAATCAGATGCGCACTGGGTTGAGGAGCTCGACTCCGTACTATGGGGGCTGCGGACCACGCAGAATCGCACCACCGGATACACACAATTTTTTATGGTGTACGGCACAGAGGTGGTACTACCCTGCGATATCATTCATGACTCACCTCGAGTGCGCATGTATGAAGAGAGAGAAGCCGAGCTGGATCGGCCGGACAGTTTAGATGCCCTGGAGGAGGAGCGTGACGTTGCAAAGGCCCGTTCCGCATTCTATCAGCAACAGGCTCGAAGGTATCAAAGCAGAGAAGTACGGGCCAAAACTTATAACATTGGCGAACTCGTTCTACGCCTAACGGAGAAGAAAAAGGACAAGCTCAAGCCCAAGTGGGAGGGTCCCTTCATCATTAATAAAGTTCTCACCGGAGGAGCGTACCATCTGCGTGATGCATCAGATAATCGACTCGAGCCAAACCCATGGAATGCGGCCAGACTCCGAAGATTCTATGCCTAGTGCCGAACCCTGTTCGTCTCCTTACCTCCGCCTTTCCTTTTAAGTTATATCCCCTTTCTCTCTTTCTTTCTTTCTTCCCTTTTTATAGCCTTAAAAGCTTCAAGCGTGCTTCGACTACACACTCCTGTCGCGCTATGCGTGCTCAATATACCTGGGGGCTTCTTATACAGAAGCTTAATATAATTATCTTCCGGGCTTTATGCCCACCACATATGAGTCACTTTTCCATATGTACCTTTTTTCGCCATTATATGCATCGATATGACTTAAGTTTTGGCCAAGTTGGGTTGCCTGGCTCCTGTGTTTATGCCCTATGTTCCCGTTAGTTCGGCTAGGGCATAAGGGGAGCACCTCTGTGATTGTTACTGCCGGATCAGCCGGATGTGTACCTCGGACTGGGTGAAGCTGAAAGCTAGCATTCTTAAGGGAATATTCGGTCGGTGAACAAAAGATGTTTCTTACCTACTTATAATATATACCCCCAGATGTTTTATATCATGCGTCTCTGTTCGCAGCTCGGACATGCACATTAATGCATGCGTACCCAGGGAAGGAACCCCTAATGGAACTATTCTCCCTGGAAGATGTTTCTTACTATCCATGTAATATAACATAGCTAGTTGGGTACTTGTCTGTTCAAGCACTTATGACCCCTACACCTGGTTTCCACGCGTACCCCGGTTTACATAACTGAGCGGGTATTCGGATACACTCCGGACTATCGGGTCCAGAGGATGAAGCGAAAAGGTCCGCTATGACAAATGATTTACAATCCGGCTAGGGACAAAGTATGTCATCCGAAGTACACAGTCACTTAGACTGACTAAATTCTTCTTCTATACCATCCAACATGCTGTCTAGCCTACAATCCTGTTGGGAATACTTTGTAGCTAATCGTACCTGGTCATATACAAGACTAACGGGAATCTCTTTCCCATCTGGCCCTATAGGTCCGACCTCGGCCATGTGATTCGGGTCAACCTTGGTGTACCGCGTCTTCACCATGGCCCAGGCTTCCCTTGCACCTTGACGGCAGGCTGATATCTTCCATAATCTGAAGCGCCATCACGCTCCCTTGAGCATTTCTACAAGCTCCCTCATGCCTCTGGGCAGGGAGGCGGAGGGCCATAAGGCCTGGGCAATGCCCTGCATCACCTGCCGAACTTGTTCGTGCAGTTGCGAGAGCTCTTGCAGTAGATCGCCTGCGGATCCGGGCATCTCCTCTTCGGGACGACCTGTCAGCATACCTACAAACATAACTCTGTTAGCCTGCTTCTTCGCCGAACTGTATAAAGGTTCATTCGAGCACTTACTAAAAATGCCGCGTCGAAGCCTCTTATTCTCCTTCACGGAGTCTGCAAGTGAAGGAAATATGCCCTAGAGGCAATAATAAAGTTATTATTTATTTCCTTATTTCATGATAAATGTTTATTATTCATACTAGAATTGTATTAACCGGAAACATGATACATGTGTGAATACATAGACAAACATAGTGTCACTAGTATGCCTCTACTTGACTAGCTCGTGAATCAAAGATGGTTAAGTTTCCTAGCCATGGACAAAAGAGTTGTCATTTGATTAACGGGATCACATCATTAGGAGAATGATGTGATTGACTTGACCCATTCCGTTAGCTTAGCACACGATCGTTTAGTATGTTGCTACTGCTTTCTTCATGACTTATACATGTTCCTGTGACTATGAGATTATGCAACTCCCGTTTACCAGAGGAACACTTTGTGTGCTACCAAACATCACAACATAACTGGGTGATTATAAAGGTGCTCTACAGGTGTCTCCGAAGGTACATGTTGGGTTGGCGTATTTCGAGATTAGGTTTTGTCACTCCGATTGTCGGAGAGGTATCTCTGGGCCCTCTCGGTAATACACATCACTTAAGCCTTGTAAGCATTGCAACTAATGAGTTAGTTGTGGGATGATGTATTACGAAACGAGTAAAGAGACTTGCCGGTAACGAGATTGAACTAGGTATTGGATACCGACGATCGAATCTCGGGCAAGTAACATACTGATGACAAAGGGAACAACGTATGTTGTTATGCGGTTTGACCGATAAAGATCTTCGTAGTATATGTAGGAGCCAATATGAACATCCAGGTTCCACTATTGGTTATTGACCGGAAACAGTTCTAGGTCATATCTACATAGTTCTCGAACCCGTAGGGTCCGCACGCTTAAGGTTTCAATGACAGTTATATTATGAGTTTATGAGTTTTGATTTACCGAAGGAGTTCGGAGTCCCGGATGAGATCGGGGAAATGACGAGGAGTCTCGAAATGGTCGAGACGTAAAGATCAATATATTGGACGACTATATTTGGAGTTCGGAAAGGTTCCGAGTGATTCGGGTATTTTTCGGAGTACCGGAGAGTTACGGGAATTCGCCGGGGAGTATATGGGCCTTATTGGGCCATACGGGAATAGAGGAGAGAGGTCGAAAGGAAGGAGGCGCGCAGCCCCCCTCTGGTCCGAATTGGACAAGGGGTGCGGCCCCCCTTTCCTTCCTCCTCTCCCCCTCTTTCCCCCCTTCTCCTACTCCAACAAGGAAGGAGGGAGTCCTACTCCCGGTGGGAGTAGGACTCCCCTTGGCGCGCCCCCTCCTAGGGCCGGCCTCCTCCCCCCTTGCTCCTTTATATACGGGGGCAGGGGGCACCCCATGACACACAAGCTGATCTACGGATCGTTCCTTAGCCGTGTGCGGTGCCCCCCTCCACCATATTCCACCTCGGTCATATCGTCGCGGAGTTTAGGCGAAGCCCTGCGCCGGTAGAACATCATCATCATCACCACGCCATCGTGCTGACGGAACTCATCCCCGACGCTTTGCTGGATTGGAGCCCGGGGAACGTCATCGAGCTGAACGTGTGCTGAACACGGAGGTATCGTTTGTTCGGTGCTTGGATCGGTCGAATCGTGAAGACATACGACTACATCAACCGCGTTGTCATAACGCTTCCGCTTACGGTCTATGAGGGTACGTGGACAATACTCTCCCCTCTCGTTGCTATACCATCACCATGATCTTGCGTGTGCGTAGGAAATTTTTTGAAATTACTACGTTCCCCAACAGTGGCATCCGAGCCTAGGTTTTATGCGTTGATGTTATATGCACGAGTAGAACACAAGTGAGTTGTGGGCGATACAAGTCATACTG
This sequence comes from Triticum dicoccoides, assembly GCF_002162155.2. Lineage (NCBI taxonomy): Eukaryota > Viridiplantae > Streptophyta > Magnoliopsida > Poales > Poaceae > Triticum > Triticum dicoccoides. The sequence goes on from NC_041393.1 coordinate 457,920,583, forward strand.
CTTACCAGCATGTCATACTTTGGTTCGGCGGTATTGTTGGATGAAGCGGCCCGGACCGACATTACACGTACGCTTACGCGAGACTGGTTTTACCGCCGTGCTTTGCACACAGGTGACTAGCGGGTGTCTGTTTCTCCAACTTTAGTTGAACCGAGTGTGGCTACGCCCGGCCCTTGCGAAGGTTAAAACAACACTAACTTGACGAACTATCGTTGTGGTTTTTGATGCGTAGGTAAGAACGGTTCTTGCTCAGCCCGTAGCAGCCACGTAAAACTTGCAACAACAAAGTAGAGGACGTCTAACTTGTTTTTGCAGGGCATGTTGTGATGTGATATGGTCAAGACGTGATGAGATATAAGTTGTTGTATGAGATGATCATGTTTTGTTGAGGTTATCGGCAACTGGCAGAAGCTCTATGGTTGTCTCTTTGTTGCATAAGATGCAAGTGCCAAATAATTGCTTTACTTTATCGCTATGCGATAGCAATAGTTGCAAGAGCAATAGTTGGCGAGACGACCATGTGACGACACATTGATATAGATCAAGATGATGAAGATCATGGTGTCGTGCCAGTGACGATAGAGATCATGACAGTACTTTGGAGATGGAGATCAAAGGCGCAAGATGATCATGGCCATATCATGTCAGATATTTTGATTGCATATGATGTTTATCTGTTATACATCTTATTCTGTTTTGTTTGACGGTAGCATTATAAGATGATCTCTCACTAATTATCAAGAAGTGTTCTCCCTGAGTATGCACCGTTGCCAAAGTTCGTCGTGCCCAGACACCACGTGATGATCGGGTGTGATAAGCTCTACGTCCATCTACAACGGGTGCAAGCCAATTTTGCACACGCGGAATACTCAGGTTAAACTTGACGAGCCTAGCATATGCAGATATGGCCTCGGAACACGGAGACCGAAAGGTCGAGCGTGAATCATATAGTAGATATGATCAACATAATGATGTTCACCATTGAAAGCTACTCCATTTCACGTGATGATCGGTTATGGTTTAGTTGATTTGGATCACGTGATCACTTAGAGGATTAGAGAGATGTCTTTCTAAGTGGGAGTTCTTAAGTAATATGATTAATTGAACTTAAATTTATCATGAACTTAGTCCTGGTAGTATTTTGCAAATTATGTTGTAGATCAATAGCTTGCGTTGTTGCTCTCATATGTTTATTTTGATATGTTCCTAGAGAAAATTGTGTTGAAAAATGTTAGTAGCAATGATGCGGATTGGATCTGTGATCTGAGGTTTATCCTCATTGCCGCGCAGAAGAATTATGTCCTTGATGCACCGCTAGGTGACAAACCTATTGCAGGAGCAGATGCAGACGTTATGAACGTTTGGCTAGCTCAATATGATGACTACTTGATAGTTTAGTGCACCATGCTTAACGACTTAGAATCGGGACTTCAAAGACGTTTTGAACGTCATGGACCATATGAGATGTTCCAGGTGTTGAAGTTAATATTTCAAGCAAATACCCGAGTTGAGAGATATGAAGTCTCCAACAAGTTCTATGGCTAAAAGATGGAGGAGAATCACTCAACTAGTGAGCATGTGCTCAGATTGTCTGGGTACTTCAATCGCTTGAATCAAGTGGGAGTTAATCTTCCAGATAAGATAGTGATTGACAGAATTCTCTAGTCACCATCACTAAGTTACTAGAACTTCGTGATGAACTATAGTATGCAAGGGATGATGAAAACAATTCCCAAGCTCTTCGCGATGCAAAAATCGGCGAAGGTAGAAATCAAAGAAAGACATCAAAGTGTTGATGGTGGAGAAGATCACTAGTTTCAAGAAAAAGGGCAAAGGGAAGAAGGGGAACTTCAAGAAGAACAGCAAGCAAGTTGCTGCTCAAGTGAAGAAGCCCAAGTCTGGACCTAAGCCTAAGACTAAGTGATTCTACTGCAAAGGTACTGGTCACTGGAAGTGGAACTACCCCAAGTACTTGGCGGATAAGAAGGATGGCAAAGTGAACATAGGTATATTTGATATACATGCTATTGATGTGTACTTTACTAGTGTTTATAGCAACCCCTTGGTATTTGATACTAGTTTAGGTGCTAAGAGTAGTAACTCGAAACGGGAGTTGCAGAATAAACAGAAACTAGTTGAGGGTGAGGTGATGATGAATGTTGGAAGTAGTTCCAAGATTGATATGATCATCATCGCACACTCCCTATACTTTTGGGATTAGTGTTGAACCTAAATAAATGTTATTTGGCATTTGCGTTGAGCACGAATATGATTTGATCATGTTTATTGCAATACGATTATTCATGTAAGTTAGAGAATAATTATTGTTCTGTTTACATGAATAAAACCTTCTATGGTCATACACCCAATGAAAATGGCTTGTTGGATCTCGATCATGTGATACACATATTCATAATATTGAAACCAAAAGATGTAAAGTTAATAATGATAGTACAACTTATTTGTGGCACTGCCGTTTAGGTCATATTGGTGTAAAGCGCATGAAGAAACTCCATAAAAGATGGATTTTCGGAATCACTTGGTTATGAATCATTTGATGCTTGCGAACCATGCCTTTTGGGCAAGATGACTAAAACTCCGTTCTCCGGAACAATGGAACAAGCTACTGACTTATTGGAAATAATACATACCGATGTATGCGATCCAATGAGTGTTGATGCTCGTGGCAAGTATCGTTATTTTCTGACCTTCACAAGATGATTTGAGCAGATATGGGTATATCTACTTGATGAAACATAAGTCTGAAATAGTTGAAAGGTTCAAAGAATTTCAGAGTGAAGTGGAAAAATCATCGTAACAAGAAAATAAAGTTTCTGCGATCTGATCGCGGGGACAAATATTTGAGTTACGAGTTTGGTCTTCAATTAAAACAATGTGGAATAGTTTCACAGCTCACGCCACCTGGAACACCACAATGTTATGGTGTGTCCGAACATCGTAACCGCACTTTATTGGATATGGTGCGATCTATGATGTCTCTTACTGATTTACCGCTATCGTTTTGGGGTTATGCATTAGAGACAGCTGCATTCACTTTAAATTGGGCACCATCAAAATCCATTGAGATGACGCCTTATGAACGGTGGTTTGGCAAGAAACCAAAGTTGTCGTTTCTTAAAGTTTGGAGTTGCGATGCTTATATGAAAAAGTTTCAACCTGATAAGCTTGAACCCAAATCGGAGAAGTGCGTCTTCATAGAATACCCAAAGGAAACTGTTGGGTACTCCTTCCATCACAAATCCAAAGGCAAAACATTCGTTGCTTAGAATGGATCCTTTCTAGAGAAGGAGTTTCTCTCTAAAGAAGTGAGTGGGAGGAAAGTAGAACTTGATGAGGTAACTGTACCTGCTCCCTTATTTGAAAGTAGTTCATCACAGAAATCTGTTCCTGTGACTACTACACCAATTAGTGAGGAAGTTAATGATGATGATCATGAAACTTCAGATTAAGTTACTACAGAACCTCGTAGGTCTTCCAGAGTAAGATCCGCACCAGAGTGGTACGGTAATCCTGTTCTGGAAGTCATGTTACTAGACCATGATGAACCTACGAACTATGATGAAGCGATGATGAGCCCAGATTCCATGAAATGGCTTGAGGCCATAAAATCTGAGATATGATCCATGTATGAGAACAAAGTATGGACTTTGATTGACTTGCTCGATGATCAGCAAGCCATGTTAAATAAATGGATCTTCAAGAGGAAGACGGACACTGATAATAGTGTTACTATCTACTAAGCTCGACTTGTTGCGAAAGGTTTTCAACAAGTTCAAGGTGTTGAATACGATGAGATTTTCTCACTCGTATCGAAGCTTAAGTCTGTCTGGATCATGTTAGCAATTGCCACATTTTATGAAATCTGGCAAATGGATGTCAAAACTACATTCCTTGATGGATTTATTAAAGAAGAGTTGTATATGATGCAACCAGAAAGTTTTTGTCAATCCTAAAGATGCTAACAAAGTGTGCAAGCTCCAGCGATCCATCTATGGACTGGTGCAAGCATCTCGGAGTTGGAATATACGCTTTGATGAGTTGATCAAAGCATGTGGTTTTATACAGACTTTTGAAGAAGCCTGTATTTACAATAAAGTGAGTGGGAGCACTACAGCATTTCTGATAAGTATATGTGAATGACATATTGTTGATCGTAAATAATGTATAATTATTCTGCAAAGCATAAAGGAGTGTTTGAAAGGAGTTTTTCAAAGAAAGACCTTGGTGAAGCTGCTTACACATTGAGCATCAAGATCTATAGATATAGATCAAGACGCTTGATAAGATTTTTCAATGAGTACATACCTTGACAAGATTTTGAAGTAGTTCAAAATGGAACAGTCAAAGAAAGAGTTCTTGCCTGTGTTGCAAGGTGTGAAGTTGAGTAAGACTCAAAACCCGACCATGGCAGAAAATAGAAAAGAATGAACAGTCATTCCCTATGCCTCAGTCATAGGTTCTATAAAGTATGTTATGTTGTGTACTAGACTTATTGTATACCTTGCGCTGAGTTTGGCAAAGGAATACAATTTTGATCTAAGAGTAGATCACTAGACAGCGGTCAAAAATATCCTTAGTGAGGACTAAGGAGATGTTTCTCGATTATGGAGGTAATAAAAGAGTTCGTTGTAAAAGTTACATCGGTGCAAACTTTTACACTGATCCAGATGACTCTAAGTCTCAGTCTGGATACATATTGAAAGTGGGAGCAATTAGCTAGAGTAGCTCCGTGCAGAGTATTGAAGACATAAGAATATTCGCAAAATACATACGGCTCTGTATGTAACAGACCCGTTGACTAAATTTCTCTCACGAGCAAAACATGATCATACCTTAGTACTCTTTTTGGTGTTAATCACATAGCAATGTGAACTAGATTGTTGACTCTAGTAAACCCTTTGGGTGTTGATCACATGACGATGTGAACTATGAGTATTAATCACATACAGATGTGAATATTGGTGTTGAATCATATGCTGATGTGAACTAGATTATTGACTCTAGTGCAAGTGGGAGACTGAAGGAAATATGCCCTAGAGGCAATAATAAAGTTATTATTTATTTCCTTATTTCATGATAAATGTTTATTATTCATACTAGAATTGTATTAACCGGAAACATGATACATGTGTGAATACATAGACAAACATAGTGTCACTAGTATGCCTCTACTTGACTAGCTCATGAATCAAAGATGGTTAAGTTTCCTAGCCATGGACAAAAGAGTTGTCATTTGATTAGCGGGATCACATCATTAGGAGAATGATGTGATTGACTTGACCCATTCCGTTAGCTTAGCACACATCGTTTAGTATGTTGCTACTGCTTTCTTCATGACTTATACATGTTCCTGTGACTATGAGATTATGCAACTCCCGTTTACCAGAGGAACACTTTGTGTGCTACCAAACGTCACAACGTAACTGGGTGATTATAAAGGTGCTCTACAGGTGTCTCCGAAGGTACATGTTGGGTTGGCGTATTTCGAGATTAGGTTTTGTCACTCCGATTGTCGGAGAGGTATCTCTGGGCCCTCTCGGTAATACACATCACTTAAGCCTTGCAAGCATTGCAACTAATGAGTTAGTTGTGGGATGATGTATTACGGAACGAGTAAAGAGACTTGCCGGTAACAAGATTGAACTAGGTATTGGATACCGACGATCGAATCTCGGGCAAGTAACATACCGATGACAAAGGGAACAACGTATGTTGTTATGCGGTTTGACCGATAAAGATCTTCGTAGAATATGTAGGAGCCAATATGAACATCCAGGTTCCACTATTGGTTATTGACCGAAAACAGTTCTAGGTCATGTCTACATAGTTCTCGAACCCATAGAGTCCGCACGCTTAAGGTTTCAATGACAGTTATATTATGAGTTTATGAGTTTTGATATACCGAAGGAGTTCGGAGTCCCGGATGAGATCGGGGACATGATGAGGAGTCTCGAAATGGTCGAGACGTAAAGATCGATATATTGGACGACTATATTCGGAGTTCGTAAAGGTTCCGAGTGATTCGGGTATTTTTCGGAGTACCGGAGAGTTACGGGAATTCGCCGGGGAGTATATGGGCCTTATTGGGCCATACGGGAATAGAGGAGAGAGGCCGAAAGGAAGGAGGCACGCAGCCCCCCTCTGGTCCGAATTGGACAAGGGGTGCGGCCCCCTTTCCTTCCTCCTCTCCCCCTCGTTCCCCCCTTCTGCTACTCCAACAAGGAAGGAGGGAGTCCTACTCCCAGTGGGAGTAGGACTCCCCTTGGCGCGCCCCCTCCTAGGGCCGGCCTCCTCCCCCCTTGCTCCTTTATATACGGGGGTAGGGGGGCACCCCATGACACACAAGTTGATCTACGGATCGTTCCTTAGCCGTGTGCGGTACCCCCCTCCACCATATTCCACCTCGGTCATATCGTCGCGGAGTTTAGGCGAAGCCCTGCGCCGGTAGAACATCATCATCGTCACCACGCCGTCGTGCTGACGGAACTCATCCCCGACGCTTTGCTGGATTGGAGCCCGGGGAACGTCATCGAGCTGAACGTGTGCTGAACACGGAGGTGCCGTACGTTCGGTGCTTGGATCGGTCGAATCGTGAAGACGTACGACTACATCAACTGCGTTGTCATAACGCTTCCGCTTACGGTCTACGAGGGTACGTGGACAATACTCTCCCCTCTCGTTGCTATACCATCACCATGATCTTGCGTGTGCGTAGGAATTTTTTTGAAATTACTATGTTCCTGAACAACAAGCTGGGCCCGAACATCTCCCAGTTCAATGCCCAGCCGGGTATGGGCATCCTGGAGCTCATTTTTCTCTCGAATAACCCATGTAAGCACGTGCTCACCAGCCTCTAGCTGTCGTTTAGCATATTGCTCATCCCCAAATACGATCTCCGGATTACCTCCAGGATTGTTAGCAGAATCTATTGTTAGATTTGCATGCACGCCGAATACCAACTGGTACATGTCATTACTTTCTTTTCGATCAAGACAAGTATTACCAGATGAGGCCTTCTTGGACTCCTCCATTCTGGTAACTGCGGTCCGTAGCTGGGCTTTGCACTCCTCCAGCTCTTTAGACAATTGGGTATTCTTCTCCGTAAGAACCTATGCATACAATGATCCTGTGCCGACTATTTCAAGTCTCAGGGGATACTGATATACATAATTATCAGATTTTCTTACCCGTATATCCTTTACATACTGGTCTGTGGCCCTGGCAAGACCGTCTTGAGCAGCTCGGATGTACGCGTCTCCTGAGTTGAAGGCGTTGAACGCCTCTTCGGAGAAATTAGAGTCACGGAGTACGGCCCGTCGACGCATGTGATTCATGGCGCTCTCCACTTTGGAATTCGTAGCGGTCATTCTATCCGCATCCTCTATAGGAGGACCGTCCGACGTCGTCCCCGCGTTAGCCTCCGCCCCTGAGTCCGGCTCTAGAATCCGGCTGGTGGAGGCATGGCCGACAGGCTCTCAAGACACTGTCCAGCGAGCGTTTTTTCTGCCAGGGACCACAGAAATTGTTATATTCTAAAGACGGTAATCATGGAGCAGATTTTTAATCATACCTCTGCGACGGCGTCTTGGTCCTGACTGCCATCCTTTTGAGCCTACCCGGCTTCGGTGCCCCTTGTTGGCGAGCCACCGCGGGTTCGGCACGGCGCCCCAATGACCTTCCCTGTAAAACACAATACATGTGTGGTGGGTAAAGTGCAAAGAAGGGAGCAGGCCAGGATAATCAGATATGATGGCCACCAAGGCACTGTCACAGCTTAACTGATGGAACGTCATGTCGACGGGCTCCACAAATACGTCCGGATCTTCTTCGAGTCCGGGGTCGAGAGCCCAGTCAGGGTCCTCTGGATGTGGAGACGGGTTGTGGACCTCCCTCACAGCTTTTCGCAGTTCCTGCTATGAATTGGCAAGGTAAATATTTGTGATGAAGAATGCGGGAATGAATGGAGTTTAGTAAAAGATAGCAGCTCACCCAGCTTGGGGGGTTGTACATGGAAAATCCATCCCGTGGCTTAATACGGAGGAACTCCTCTTCTTCTCCTTTGTACAAATCAGACAGTATTTTCGCCAGAGCGGTGGCGGAGTCCGGACCTTTACGACCGCAACGGGTGGCATCGTCTTCTCCATTGAAGTGCCACATGGGTTTCCCCCGATATTGAAGTGGCTGCATCCCCCGCATTATACATATTGACATAACCTCGATTATTGTCAGTCCTGATTTGGCGAGCGTTTTTATCCTGCTCATCAGGTAAAGGACTTCTCTGTTATATTCCTCATAGGGGCTCCGGGGGCGCCAGCTATGGCGTTTCTTCAGCAGGGCATTAACAAACTCAGGGAGGCCCATCCGAATAGGGTCCGGAAGGGGACGTCCTCCTTATAAAACCACTCCGAAGGCCAGTCTTCGGGTGTCTTCTTCGGGGTACCGGACAGGTATCCGGTCCCGGCAATACGCCATATTTCGGCTCCGCCCACTTGATATATTGACCCCTCCTGAGTGCGTGGAACGAGGCAGAATAGCCTCTTCCATAGCTCAAAATGAGCTTCGCAGCCCAGAAATAGCTCGCAGAAGGCGACATAGCCTGCGATGTGTAGTATGGAGGCAGGAGTGAAGTTATGTAGCTGGAGGCCGTAGAACTCCAGGAGCCCACGGAGGAATGGATGGATTGGAAATCCAAGTCCCCTCAGCAAGTAAGGGACAAGGCATACCCGCTCCCCCCTGGATGGGTTGACAAAACTCTCCGCTTGCTCCCCGCCGTTGTAAGTGGCTAGTCCGGCTCGGACGGGGACCATATATGCAGGCGGGAGAAACCCCTGGGTCTGCAACTCCACCAATCGACCGTGGGGGACAGAACACTTCTCCCAATCACCTAGCTTAGCTCTGCGGGAGCGAGAGGACGAGCAGCGGCGGCCGGCCATGATGGAATGGCTTTTTTTGGGCGCACTCTGATGCATACTCGCTGGGGGAAGATGTTATGATTTGGATCTGAGGATCCCTGTCTCTTTAATAGACGATTCACTAACATGGTCAGGGTGGCAAATGTAAAAATGCCCCGACTTCTCGCGTTCGCTTGACACGTGTAGACTGCCATTATTAGGGTACAGAAGCCGAGGAGTGCAGCATTAATGGGAAGCCGGACACTGCTCGTTACAACAAGTACTCAGGGATTTTGGAGAAGAACCCGCCTTGCAATGCCGAAGACAATCTGTGCGCCGGACTCATCGTCATTGAAGCCTGGTCCAGGAGCTACTGAGGGAGTCCTGGATTAGGGGGTGCTCGGACAGCCGGACTATATACTTTGGCCGGACTGTTGGACTATGAAGATACAAGATTGAAGACTTCGTCTCGTGTCCGGGTGGCACTCTCCTTTGCGTGGAAGGCAAGCTTGGCAATTCGGATATGTAGATCTCCTTCTCGGTAACCGACTCTGTGTAACCCTAGCCCCCTCTGGTGTCTATATAAACTGGAGGGTTTAGTCCGTAGGACAAGGACAATCATAATCATAGGCTAGCTTCTAGGGTTTAGCCTCTACGATCTCGTGGTAGATCAACTCTTATAATACTCATATCATCAAGATCAATCAAGCAGGAAGTAGGGTATTACCTCCATCGAGAGGGCCCGAACCTGGGTAAACATTGTGTCCCCCGCCTCCTGTTACCATTAGCCTTAGACGCACAGTTCGGGACCCCCTACCCGAGATCCACCGGTTTTGACACCGACAATTACTGTTATTCCTAATGATAAAGATGAATTTATCCCACAAAGAATTATTACAGGTTATAGAATGGTAATTGATTTCCGCAAATTAAATAAAGCTACTAAAAAGGATCATTATCCTTTACCTTTAATTGATCAAATGCTAGAAAGATTATCCAAACATACACATTTTTGCTTTCTAGATGGTTATTCTGGTTTCTCTCAAATACCTGTGTCAAAAGAGGATCAAGAAAAGACCACTTTTACTTGTCCTTTCAGTACCTTTTCTTATAGATGTATGCCTTTTGTTTTATGCAATGCACCTCCTACCTTTCAAAGATGTATGATGGCTATATTCTCTGATTTTGTGAAAAGATTGTTGAGGTTTTCATGGATGGTTTCTCCATATATGGAACTTCTTTTGATGGTTGCTTGAGCAACCTTGATCGAGTTTTGCAGAGATGTGAAGAAACTAACCTTGTCTTGAATTGGGAGAAGTGCCAGTTTATGGTTAATGAAGGTATTGTCTTGGGGCATAAAATTTCTGAAAGAGGTATTGAAGTTGATAAAGCTAAAGTTGATGCTATTGAAAAGATGCCGTGTCCCAACGGCATTAAAGGTATAAGAAGTTTCCTTGGTTATGCAGGTTTTTATAGGAGGTTCATTAATGATTTCTCTAAAATCTCCAGGCCTCTGACTAATCTCTTACAAAAAGATATTCCTTTTGTCTTCGATGATGATTGTGTAGAAGCATTTGAAATACTTAAAAAATCATTGATTTCTGCACCCATTATTCAGCCACCTAATTGGAATTTACCCTTTGAAATTATGTGCGATGCTAGTGATTATGCTGTAGGTGCTGTTCTAGGGAAAAGAGTTGATAAGAAATTAAATGTTATCCAATATGCTAGTAAAACTCTAGACAATGCCCAGAGAAATTATGCTACTATTGAAAAAGAATTTTTAGCAGTTGTATTTGCTTGTGATAAGTTCAGACTTTATATTGTTGATTCTAAAGTAATTGTTCACACTGATCATGCTACTTTTAAATATCTTATGGAAAAGAAAGATGCTAAACCTAGACTTATTAGATGGGTTCTCTTGCTACAAGAATTTGATTTGCATATTATTGATAGAAAGGGAACTGAGAACCCCGTTGCAGACAACTTATTCAGGTTAGAAAATGTTCTTGATGACCCACTACCTATTGATGATAGCTTCCCTGATGAACAATTAGCGGTCATAAATGCTTCTCGTACTGCTCCATGGTATGCTGATTATGCTAATTACATTGTTGCTAAATTTATACCACCTAGTTTCACATACCAGCAAAAGAAAAAGTTTTTTTATGATTTAAGACATTACTTCTGGGATGACCCACACCTTTATAAAGAAGGAATAGATGGTGTTATTAGACGTTGTATACCTGAGGATGAACATGAACAGATCCTACGCAAGTGTCACTCCGAAGCTTATGGAGGACACCACGCTGGAGATAGAACTGCACATAAGGTATTGCAATCCAGTTTTTATTGGCCTACTCTCTTCAAAGATGCTCGTAAGTTTGTCTTATCTTGTGATGAATGTCAAAGAATTGATAATATTAGTAGACGTCAAGAAATGCCTATGAATTATTCACTCGTCATTGAACCATTTGATGTTTGGGGCTTTGATTATATGGGACCGTTTCCTTCCTCTAATGGGTATACACATATTTTAGTTGCTGTTGATTACATTACTAAGTGGGTAGAAGCTATTCCAACTAGTAGTGCTGATCATAACACCTCTATTAAGATGCATAAAGAAGTTATTTTTCCGAGGTTTGGAGTCCCTAGATATTTAATGACTGATGGTGGTTCACATTTTATTCATGGTGCCTTTCGTAAAATGCTTGCTAAGTATGATGTTAACCATATAATTGCATCTCCGTATCACCCACAGTCTAGTGGTCAAGTAGAATTGAGTAACAGAGAGCTCAAATTAATTTTGCAAAAGACTGTCAATAGATCTATAAAGAATTGGTCCAAGAAACTTGATGATGCATTATGGGCCTATAGAACTGCATATAAAAATCCTATGGGTATGTCTCCGTATAAAATGGTTTATGGAAAAGCATGTCACTTACCTCTCGAACTAGAACATAAGGCATATTGGGCTATTAAAGAGCTCAATTATGATTTCAAACTTGCCGGTGAGAAGAGGTTATTTGGCATTAGCTCACATGATGAATGGAGAACCCAAGCCTATGAGAATGCCAAACTATTTAAAGAAAAGGTTAAAAGATGGCATGATAAAAGGATACAAAAGCATGAGTTTAATGTAGGCGATTATGTGTTGCTATTCAACTCCCATTTAAGATTTTTTGTAGGAAAACTTCTCTCTAAATGGGAAGATCCTTACGTTATCGAGGAGGTCTATCATTCCGGTGCCATAAAAATCAACAACTTCGAAGGCACAAATTCAAAGGTGGTGAACGGTCAAAGAATCAAACATTATATCTCAGGTAATCCTATAAATGTTGAAACCAATGTTATTGAAACCGTAACCCCAAAGGAATACATAAGGGACACTTTCCAGAACGTTTCAGACTCCGAAAAGGAATAAGTATGTGGTACAGTATGTAAACCGAATCCAAAACAGTTCTAATGGAAATTTTTTTCCATTTTGGAATATTTAAGAGAATAGGAAAATAAGAAGTAGTCTGGGAAGGACACGAGGCTTCCACGTGGGTGGAGGGGGCGCCCTACCCCCCCTGGGCGCACCCCCGGCCTTGTGAGCACCTCGTGTGCCCTCCGGATTCCATTTTCTTGCACGATACTTCTTTTGGTCAATAAAAATTCATTATATAATCTCCCGAAGGTTTTGACCATCGTACCATGCAAATATCCTCTGTTTTTGTTTCGAGCTGTCTTTTGCCAGGGTTGTCAAGGCCAGGCATCGGGTCGTCCCCCTCCTCCAACAATGGTGACAACGATGCTTGGCTACTGAAGATAGAGCTGAAGAGAGAAGAACTCCAGAAAATCAACAAGGATGATGGGATCGAGAAGGTCATGGAGGACCAAGTTCCGGTAGTAGAAGACACCCTTCAACTTGATCACAATCTTCTTACTCCAACTGAGATCGAAGCTTTCAAGATGATTGAGTTAGCTCGTATACAAAACAAGTATCTCACACGTGAAAATATTTTGTTGAAGGAGCATATCATCGCACTCAAGGGCATTATCCGCAAATTTGAGGACCTCCTACGCTCGATGTGCGGCTATCCATCATCACCTCCATCTCCTTCACCAGCAAAAGAGATATAATCACATGGGTACGGGCAGTCCCCTTGGTAACTGCCAAGCTTGGGGGAGGTGCACCGGTATCGTATCACCATCACACTCCTATCTTTACCGTTTCTCTTAGTTCGATCCTTTTGGTAATACCATGATCTAGTACAATAAAAGTTTTAATATGATTTAGTTTCGACTTTTGCCTTATGATCCTTCTATGTAATCGAGTCCGTGAGCTATATATAATAAAGATTAGTGTTGAGTCAAGGGATTGATTATCTTGTTATGATCTTGAGGGAATTAAAAAGAAAAGAGAAAGAATAAAAAGAAATAAAGAGATCATATTGATCTTATGGAGAGTAATGACTTCACATATAAAGAGTATGATGAATAAAAGTTGTTGAAAGTTGACAAACATAGTTTTGGTCATCGTTGCAATTAATAAGAAGTAATAAAGAAAGAGAGGTTTTCACATATAAATATACTATCTTGGACATCTTTTATGATTGTGAGCACTCATTAAAGTATGACATGCTAAAGAGTTGATGTTGGACAAGGAAGACAACGTAATGGGTTATGTTTTTTTATATCCGAAATAAAGTATATTGTCATGGATCATCCAACATGTTGAGCTTGCCTTTCTCCCTCATGCTAGCCAAATTCTTTGCACCAAGTAGAGATACCACTTGCGCTTCCGAATATCCTTAAACCCAGTTTTGCCATGAGAGTCCACCATATCTACCTATGGATTGAGTAAGATCCTTCAAGTAAGTTGTCATGTTGCTTGCAATAAAATTGCTTTCTAAATATGTATGATTTATTAGTGTGGAGAAAATAAACTTTATACGATCTTGTGATATGGAAGCAATAAAAGCGACGGACTGCATAATAAAGGTCCATATCACAAGTGGCAATATAAAGTGATGTTCTTTTGCATTAAGATTTCATGCATCCAACCCTAAAAGCACATGACAACCTCTGCTTTCCTCTACGAAGGGCCTATCTTTTACTTTTATCTTATACCTTATGCAAGAGTCATGGTGATCTT
>NC_041393.1:457935129-458036950 GCF_002162155.2 Triticum dicoccoides
ATCCAATTGGATGTAAGTTAGCATGAATTATTATTGTTGACATTACCCTTGAGGTAAAAGGTTGGGAGGCAACACTATAAGCCCCTATCTTTATCTGTGTCTGATTAAAACTCCATACCCATAAGTATTGCGTGAGTGTTAGCAATTGTGAAAGACTATATGATAGTTGAGTATGTGGACTTGCTGAAAAGCTCTTATATTGACTCGTTCCGATGTTATGATAAATTGCAATTGCTTCAATGACTGAGATTATAGTTTGTTGGTTCTCAATGAAGTTTCTGATTCATACTTGACATTGTGAATAGATTATTACTTGAACATGAGAGATCATATGACAATATCCATATATGTTGCTGTCATAAGAATCATCATGATGCCCTCAGGTCCGTATTTTATTTTATCGACACCTCTATCTCTAAACATGTGGACATATTTATCGTTATCGGCTTCCGCTTGAGGACAAGTGAGGTCTAAGCTTGGGGGAGTTGATACGTCCATTTTGCATCATGCTTTTATATCGATATTTATTTCATTATGGGTTGTTATTACACTTTATGTCATGATACTTATGCCTATTCTCTCTTATTTTACAAGGTTTACATGAAGAGGGAGAATGCCGGCAGCTGGAATTCTGGGCTGGAAAAGGAGCAAATATTAGAGACCTATTCTACACAGCTCCAAAAGTCCTCAAACTTCACGGAAGTTATTTTTGGAATTAATAAAAAATACTGGCGAAAGAATCCACCATAGGGGGCCCACACCCTGGCCACGAGGGTGGGGGGGCGCCCCCCTGCCTTGTGGGCCCCCTGGCAGGCCTCCGGTGCCCATCTTCTGCTATATGAAGTCTTTCGTCCGAGAAAAAATCATAAGCAAGCTTTCGGGAAAAAGCTCCGCCGCCACGAGGCGGAATCTTGGCGGAACCAATCTAGGGCTCCGGCAGAGCTGTTCTGCCGGGGAAACTTCCCTCCGGGAGGGGGAAATCATTGCCATCGTCATCACAATGATCCTCTCATCAAGAGGGGGTCAATCTCCATCAACATCTTCACCAGCACCATCCCCTCTCAAACCCGACTTCATCTCTTGTATCCAATCTTTGTCCCAAAGCCTCAGATTGGTACCTGTCGGTTGCTAGTAGTGTTTATTACTCCTTGTAGTTGATGCTAGTTGGTTTATTTGGTGGAAGATCATATGTTCAGATCCTTTATGCATATTAATACCCCTCTGATTATGAACATGAATATGATTTGTGAGTAGTTACGTTTGTTCCTGAGGACATGGGAGAAGTCTTGCTATAAGTAGTCATGGGAATTTGGTATTTGTTCGATATTTTGATGAGATGTATGTTGTCTTTCCTCTAGTGGTGTTATGTGAACATCGACTACATGGCACTTCACCATTGTTTGGGCCTAGAGGAAGGCATTGGGAAGTAATAAGTAGATGATGGGTTGCTAGAGTGACAGAAGCTTAAACCCTAGTTTATGAGTTGCTTCGTAAGGGGCTGATTTGGATCCATATGTTTCATGTTATGGTTAGGTTTACCTTAATACTTCTTTTGTAGTTGCGGATGCTTGCAATAGGGGTTAATCATAAGTGAGATGTTTGTCCAAGAAAGGACAGCACCCAAGCACCGGTCCACCCACATACCAAATTATCAAAGTAACGAACGCGAATCATATGAGCGTGATGAAAACTAGCTTGACGATAATTCCCATGTGTCCTCGGGAGTGCTTTTATCTATATAAGAGTTTGTCCAGGCTTGTCCTTTGCTACAAAAAGGATTGGGACACCTTGCTTCACCTTGTTTACTTTCATTACTTGTTACCCATTACAAATTACCTTATCACAAAACTATTTGTTACCAATAATTTCAGTGCTTGCAGAGAATACCTTGCTGAAAACCGCTTATCATTTCCTTCCGCTCCTTGTTGGGTTCGACACTCTTACTTATCGAAAGGACTATGATAGATCCCCTATACTTGTGGGTCATCAGATGACTGACCATATAGAACGCGCGAACTTGCACTGAAAGAAGAGATGTTTAATTGTCTCGCCATGAGTACAAAAGCTACACTTTTTACTTCCTTGCCAGTTGCGTTGAGCAAGGTTGTCTTTTGTTAGCACAACTCCTCTCCAAAGATACCACATGAAAATCTTATTTTTTTAGTGGCATCTTTGAATTCCATATTAGTTTATTATTATCCAATGGAACCTCTGAGTGCGAGAGTGCACGGTACATAGAGTCAACTGTGTAGGATCCAGACGTAGTGAGATTCTAGCGAAACACATCCCTCCCTTGTGTCAAGTTAGCCGAAAACAAACGGGATAGAAGATGTTGCCATGACGCAAGGCGGAGGCCAATCAAATCCCTCCTAAATGATACATTTGGCGGGGAGGAGCTGAGAATGTACGCAAGAGTATCATTCTTGTCGCGTACAATTCGGTACAAGATTGGATACTGTTCCTGAAGAGTGGTGTTTCCTAGCCACCTGTCCTCCAAGAAACGTATCTTAGAGTCGTCCTTTATCACGAATGATCCAAAGCAGAATAGATGTTTCTTTACCGCCATCAGACCAGACCAAAAATGTGAGTCACCAGGTTTCCAATATGCCTGTGACAATGCTTTTTGGCCTAGATACTTATTGCACAACAGGGTTTGCCAAACACCATCCTCGGTAAGTAGCTTGAACAGCCATTTACTGATCAAGTTATCATTCTTAACCTAGAGGTCCTCAACATCTAAACCTCCCTGGTCTTTTGGTCGACAAACCACACTCCATTTGGTTAGCCTATACTTTTTATTTTCACTGTCTCCTTGCCAAAAGAATCTGGATCTCAAGTAATCTAGTCTTTGCAGAACCCCAAGGGAATTTGGAAAAATGAGAGCATGTAGAGAACCATGTTTGTGAGAACAGAATTGATCAAAACTAGTCGCCCTCCAACGGAGAGCAACTTGCCTTTCCAACTGCCCAACCGTTTCTCCAATCGCTCTTCAACATGTTTCCACTCTGCATTGACGCCGATAATGAATCGAAATACCCAAATATTTAATTGGGAATTGGCCTTGTGTGCAACCGAACAAGTCAGCATATTGTGCAGCCGCCTCCTTGGCTTCTCCAAAATAGAACAATTCACTTTTATGGAAGTTAATTTTCGGACCTGACATTTGCTCAAAAGCTGAAAGCAATAGTTTCATATTTTTAGCCTTATCTAGGTCATGTTCCATAAAAAGAATTGTATCATTGGCATATTGCAAGATAGAGAATCCGCCATCCACAAGATGTGGCAGTACTCCTGCAATTTGACCGTCCTGTTTGGCGCGTTTGATCAAAGTAGCCAACATGTCTGCAACAATGTTAAATAACATTGGAGACACTAGGTCACCTTGTGGTAATCCCTTTTTCGTTTGGAAGTAATGACCCAGATCATCATTGACTTTTATAGCCACACTACCTCCATTAATGAAATTTTGGACCCACTCGCGCCATTTATCTGAGAAACCTTTCATTCTTAGGGTCTGTTGGAGAAATGACCATTTGACTTTGTCGTATGCCTTTTCAAAGTCAATTTTTAGTACTACTCCACTTATGTTCTTTCGGTGCATCTCGTGGACGGTCTCGTGAAGGATTACTACTCCATCGAGTATATTTCGTCCTTGCATGAAAGCCATTTGGGAGGGCTGAACAACATGATCGGCAACCGCGTTGAGCCTATTAGTCGCAACTTTGGTGAAGATTTTGAAGCCGACATTAAGGAGACAGATTGGTCTGAACTGTTGAATCTGTTCAACCTCCTTAGTCTTTGGCAACAAAACAATCTCGCAAAAATTAATCCTAGTTAGGTCTAGTTGGCCGGCATGAAAAAAATTGAACAAGTCCATTAGGTCAGTCTTGATTACATCCCAGAAGTTCTGATAGAACTCTGTGGGGAAACCATCAGGGCCTGGAGCTTTGTTACGTTCCATTTGGAACACCACAGCTCACACCTCCTCTTCATAGAAAGGTGCCGTCAGGATATCATTCTCTTCTTCTGTGACTTGTGGAATGTCATCTGTTCGGGTCTCATCTAGAGTGAAGTTCCCTTCCTCTAGAGCCCCAAACAGACACTCGTAGTATTTGGTTATATAACGCTTGAGCTCTGCCTGACCCTCGATCCGTCCCTCATCCTGTTGGAGGCTAAAAATACACTTCTTCCTATGCCACCCATTGGCGACCATTTGGAAATATCGTGTATTGTTGTCTCCCTCCAAAATGAATTGGGCACCTGATCTTTGATACCACTTGATTTCCTCTTCTCGCAATAGACGTGCAATCTGATCATTGGATTGATTTTTCATATCAATCTCCTGTTGAGACAAAATGCGAGTCTCTGCTATTTTATCGAGGTCATCTATAATAGTGGAAAGGCATTGCTATTCTTTTTTATATATACCACTTGTGTGTTTGGCCCATCCAGTTAGGAACCGCCTCATGGCTCGAATTTTGAAGTTCTATCTTTGAATCGGTGTGCGACCAACGGCAGGCCTCTCCCATAAATTCTTAACTATATTCGCAAAACCATCCCGATGTAACCATCCCAATTCAAATTTGAATGGATGGCGAACAGTGGGAGAGCTAGTAGAGTTAGAATCAAGAATGATGGGTGCATGGTCCGAAAGTGACTTAATACGCTCTAGGGCACACACTATTACCATAGGGAATTTTAATTCCCATTCGGTATCCATGAGTACCTGATCGAGTTTCTCGTATGTCGGCACCGGACGGTTGTTGGCCCAAGTGAACTGTCGCCCCGACATACTAGCTTCTCGAAGATTCAAACTGTCAATTATAGTGTTGAATAAGAAAGGCCAGTGTGTGTCAAAACGATCATTATTTTTCTCTTCCTGGTATCTAAGGATATTGAAGTCGCCTCCAATAAGCATGGGGGTTATCCTTAGCCAGGTTTACGAATTCCCGAAGGAAAGCGGATTTATTCTCATCTTGGGCAGCCCCATAGACTACGACCAGGCTCCATGTATAATTGTCAGCTCTGTTTCGTAGGTGGAATTTAATGTGAAATTCACCAACCGAAAAAGCTAACAAGTCCATGGGCCTTCTTTGGTTTATAGGGTAGGAAAATCACAACAATAGGAAAGTCATAGGAAATAAGATGACATGTATCTCAAATCTTATGAATAGGAATAGAAAAGGAGATGCCCTTTGATTCGTGCCATAGGATTTTTTTTCATTGAGTCTAGGCTAATGTTTATTTTTCTATGAAATGCGGACTGTTGAATATATATTTTGTATTGCACGTGTATTGGAGTTGTGTCCCACTTCCTAGTCTTGTATAGTTGAGGTAGAGGCCTTCCCTTGTATTATATATGCGTGCACCAGCACCCCGATCAATACATCGTATTGCAAAATATCTGTCTACATGGTATCATCTTTTTCGGTCTAACCCTAGGGTAGCCGCCGCCGCCGCGCCTCCACGCGCCGGTGCCGCCGCAGCCGCCGCACCCCACCCCCGCTTCCGCCCGCGCGTCCTGTGCTGCTGCCGCTCGCGCGTTCCACATCGCTGCGGCGCTGCTTCTTCACGCACGCGTCCCACGCTGCTGCGCTGCTACGTCTTGTCCCGCTGCTGCCGCCGCGTCTTCGCGTCTCTCCGTCCCACGCGCGCCTCAGCCAGCCGCTGCTTCTTCCCCTTCATGCGCTGCTATCTTCAGTCGTCGCATCCGTCCCTCGCTGCAGCCGCACCTACTGCTGCTGCCACCTCCCTCTGCCAACCCTAACCCTAGCCGCTACCCCGCACGCCGCCACCATGTCGTGGCCATCCTACCCCAGCTCCTCCACCACCTACTCGTCCAACCCGTTCGCTGGTCCCGAGCCCTCCGCCGCCGCCATCCGTGACCTCAATATTGAGGCCCGGGTCCCCATCCGTCTCGACAGCTCCAGTACGTCGTACTACACGTGGAAGACCTACTTCAACCTCGTCTTCCGCGAGTACTATCTCATCGAGCATATCGACGGTTTCGTGGACAGCGCTTACATGCGCGGCGACCCGGAGTGGTCCACCATCGAGGCCACGATCATTCGTTGGTTCTACCATACGGTCTCGAAGGACATCTTCCACACGGTCGTCGCCGAGGACGATGACGCTTGCACCGTGTGGGCCAAGATCAACGCGCTCTTCACCGATAACAAACTCCAACGCCTTGTTTTCTTGCAGTAGGAGTTCTTCGGCTGTCACCAGGACAACTCCACCATCGGCGAGTACTGCATGAGGCTCAAGATGCTCGCCGACGAGCTTCGCGACATCGGCTCTAAGGTCTCTGACGACCTCATGCTGAGCACCCTCACCGCCGGGCTTAATGAGGACTTCGGCAATGCGGCGTCCAACCTCACCCTGCTGCTGCAACTCACTTTTCAGCGCGTCGTCGCGTACCTCAAACTTGAGGAACGCCAGATGAAGAAGCTGAAGCAGCGGGTCCAGCACACCACTCTCGCCGCCGGTACCACCCGCGGTGGCCCTGCTCCTCCGGCCGCTCCCCGCCCGTCTGCGTTGCCAGCACCCACCGGCTACTACCCACTACCGCCCACACCTCCAGTGCCTCCCCAGCAGCCACCAGGTGGCGGGGGCCGGCACAACCGGTGAGGTGGCGGGGGCCGCCGCCAGCAGCAGCAGCAGGCGCAGGGCACCAGGGGCGCCCCACTTCCAGCAGCCGCCTCCATTGTGGGCCGCCGGGCAGAACCCATGGACAGGCTCGTCCACGCCTATCACATGCCCGTTCCGCGAGCTCCTGCACCGGGTCTCCTTGGCCCCCGTCCACCGGGTCACCAGGCATTAGTCGGCACCCCCTACCAGCCCTGCGGTGCCCCGCTCGCGCCGCCACCCCTCGGTGGCTATGGCGTGCCCGCCCAGGCGCCGCCCTATGGAGGCCAGCTGCCACCGCCGACACCTGCACCGTGGGACCCAACCCTCCTGGCCACCCTACACTCGGCGCCGTCGCCGAGCAACTATGGCGGTGGAGGCGACTAGTACATGGACTCGGGTGCTACTGCACACATGACAGCTCATCCCAGTAACCTTTCCTCCTCCACTCCCGTTCGCACTCCTACTCACATCACCGTTGGTAACGGTTCCTCTTTACCCATCACCCATGTCGGTAGCACTAGTTTTCCTTCTAATTCCACACCTATCACTATGTCTAACGTTCTTGTTTCACCTGACTTAGTCACTAGCTTAGTCTCTGTTCATCATCTTACTCGTGAGAATCCTCTTACTGTTGAATTTGATGGTGTTGATTTTTTTATGAAGGACGCCCGTACCCGGATGGTGCTTCACCGATGTGATAGCCCTGACGAGCTTTATCCCGTGCACGCCGGCGCCTCCACTTCCACACCCGTCACTCTCTCTGCCGGCGTCGACCTTTGGCATGCTCGCTTGGGCCACCCCAACCCCGTCATTTTACGTCAGATTCTTAGGAGTTTTTCATTCTCATGTAATAAGCTCGACGAGCATACTTGTGAGGCTTGTCGTTTGGGCAAGCACGTGCGTCTTCCCTTTAGTGCGTCTGCTTCAGTTTCCACTTTTCCGTTTCAGTTGATTCATACTGATGTTTGGACGTCTCCTGTTGCGAGTAACACGGGCTATCTATACTATTTGGTGATTTTAGATGATTACTCTCATTATGTGTGGACTTTTCCTCTTCGTCGCAAATCCGATGCTTTAGCCACACTCACCACCTTTTATTCCTGCGTCACCACTCAGTTCGGTCGCCCCATACTTGCACTCCAAACTGATAACGAAAAAGAGTTTGACAACGTCGCTCTTCGCTCTCCCTTCTCGCCTCTCATGGCACCATCTTCCGTCTGACTTGCCCCTACACTTCACAGTAGAACGGCCGCGCCGAGCGCATTCTCCGCACTCTTAATGACTGCGTTCGCACATTGCTCTTTCACGCTAACGTGCCCGCTCGGTTTTGGCCCGATGCCCTCGCCACCGCCTCTCTCTTAATCAACATTCGTCCGTGTCGTCCCCGGTGGAACTACGCCCCTCACCACCTTCTTTTCGATACACCACCGTCCTATGATGGTCTTCGCATATTTGGGTGTCTCTGTTATCCTAGCACCGCGTCCACCACGCCACACAAGCTTGCACCCCGATCCGTCCCATGCATCTTCCTTGGCTACCCTCCCAACACCAAAGGTTATCGGTGCTATGATCCTGACACTCATCGTGTGTACACCTCGAGGCACGTGTACTTCATCGAGACGGTGTTTCCTTTTTTTCAGGTTCCTCCGGCCGCGGCTCCTTCAGCTCCGGCCCCCGCGCCCCTACCTGGTGCGATGTGCGGCGGCACCCCCGGCGGCCCCCTCGGCCCGGCGCCTTCTGCCGCCCTCTCCCAGGCTCTCGACTCCCTCACCCGAGGTTTTGTTCGGCCGGGCCCCCGGGTCCCCGGCTCCCTCGCCCGAGGTCGAACCCGCGGGCACCCCACCCGCCACCCCGGCCGGCGCCTCTACTCCTGTGACGGGCTCGACTTCGACCTCACCCGTCGCCTCCTCCGCGGCTGGCTCGGCTTGCACCGTCGTGGCCCCTTTCGCCGCCTCCCCCGTCGTCGCAGGCACCCCCGTTGTGGTCGCGGCCCCTGCCACCGCGGGTGCCCCTGTTGTGGCCGTGGCCCCCGCTGCCACGGCACCTGCCGCCCTCGCCGGCCCGGTCACTCATGCCCGTGCAGGAGTGCATCGGCCAAGCACGCGCTACTCCTCCGACGAGTATGCGTGCACTGCCTCGACATCGACACCATCACCCATCCCCACCTCCGCTCATGCCATCCTTTGGGATCCCCATTGGCTGGCTGCGATGCAGGAGAAATTCGACGCCCTGCAGCGCAACCACCTTGTGCCAACATCATCTCTGGCAAGTGGGTGTTTCGCCACAAGACTCGCCCGGACGGTTCTCTCGAGTGCTACAAGGCTCGATGGGTGGTTCGTGGCTTTTGGCAACGCGCGGGCGTGGACTTCACCGACACCTTCGCCCCGGTTGTGAAATCGGGCACGATCCGCGCCGTCCTTCAGTTGGCCGTCTCGCGCGCCTGGCCTGTGCATCAGTTGGACGTTTCCAACGCCTTCTTGCACGGTCATCTCGCTGAGCAGGTGTTCTGTGAGAAGCCTACTGGTTTTGTCGATGCCGAGCACCCCGACTTCGTGTGCTTTCTCTCCCGCTCTCTTTACGGGTTGAAGCAGGCGCCTCGGGCTTGGTACCAGCGTATCGCAGCCTTCCTGCAGTCTCTGGGCTTTCGCTCCACTCGCTCCGATGCCTCACTCTTTGTGTATCATCAGGGAGCTGACACTACATATCTGTTGCTCTACGTCGACGACATCATCCTCACGGCGTCCGCCCGTGATCTCCTTCAGCAGCTGACTGCTCGTCTTCGTGATGAGTTCGCCCTCAAGTACTTGGGGCCCCTGCACTACTTTCTCGGCATCGAGGGATCCGTCGGGCTGGCAATTTCTTTCTGCATCAGTAGAAGTACGCCCATGAGCTCCTTGAGCGTGCCGGTATGCTTAATTGCAAGCCGGCGCCCACCCCCGTCGATATGAAGGCGAAGGTCTCTGCTCTGGAGGGGTCTCTTGTGTCCGATGGCGCGTTTTATCGCTCCATCGTCGGTGCTTTACAGTACTTGACGCTGACTCGCCCCGACCTGCAGTACGCTGTTCAGCAGGTGTGCCTCCATATGCATGCCCCGCGTGACTCTTGCTGGACTTTGGTGAAGCATATTCTCCATTACATACGCGGCACCATGTCCTTGGGACTCACCCTGACGGCCTCCGCCTCCACCGACCTCGTGGCCTACTCGGATGCTGACTGGGCTGGCTGCCCCGACATGCGACGCTCTACATCAGGCTACTGCGTCTACCTTGGGCCCTCGTTGATCTCTTGGTCATCGAAGCGGCAGCCCACGGTCTCCCGCTCCAGCGCCGAGGCAGAGTATCAAGTCGTGGCTAATGATGTGGCCGAGTGCTCTTGGATACGTCAGCTGCTCTAGGAGTTGCTCTGTGATGTTCACAAGGCCACTCTTGTCTACTGCGACAACGTTAGCACGGTCTACCTCTCCGCCAACCCGGTGCACCATCGACGGACGAAGCATATTAAGCGCGATATTCACTTCGTGCGCGAGCAGGTTGCCCTTGGTCGGGTTCGGGTTCTCCACGTGCCGAAGATGCAACAGTTTGCTGATGTGATGACTAAGGGATTGCCTACTCCCGTCTTCGACGAGTTTCGGTCCAGTCTCTGTGTCTCCAGCGATGCTTCGACTGCGGGGGTTGAATATATATTTTGTATTGCACGTGTAATGAAGTTGTGGCCCACCTTCTAGTCTTGTATAGTTGAGGTAGAGGCCTTCCCTTGTATTATACATGCGGGCACCAGCACCCCGATCAATACATCGTATTGCAAAATATCTGTCTACACGGAGGATAGGAAGAATTACTCCATAGAAATAGGATCTCATTCCTACAAACCAAATGGCTCTAAAGATTTTTTTTTATATAGAAATCCTATCCTATTGAAATCCTAGAGAATTCCTCCAAAGCAAAGGAGGGTATGTTTGCCAAAATCGTCTGCTAAGTCGTACTACTCGCCTTTTGAACTAGCCAAAACAGCCCAAGTGGACAACATGCATCTTTGTGTTTCTACAGCATTTCAACGGTTTGCCCCAGCGGCCAACACCCTTTGGTTCCAGCGAAATGATTGGATTCTCGGCGTGGACAATTGCACCATCCAAGCAAGCAACCGTGTCGACGGGATTACGTTATGTAATTCAAGCTAGGTGCGTGTATTAGTTAGCCTGTCAATTCCCAGCGCTTTTGTTTTCTCTTCTTCCTGCCGTGACCTCGTCAAGGTTCCGGCCAAGATGCACGAGGCGGCAGACAGACCAGAGACCTTGTCAGTCGAGCAGAGCGTTCGCACATTCGCACGAGCGAGGAAGACGGCAGCACAAACCGAACTCTATATAAGCATATGTTTCCCCACTCGATAATCCACTGCAACTAGCTGATAGTAAGCCATAAGCATCTCACTCTCTCCTTGCTTGATTCTTCTGCACCGTGCAGCAATCGCTCTCATCATCAGTCGGCCTACAGGCATGGCGTCCTCCATCGTCCCTTCTTGGGTTGCACTTGCGCTGCTCCTCTTGGTTGCTCTCGCTACCACCGCCAATGGCAACGAGCTCTCCCCGGGTTACTACGAGAAGACGTGCCCCAACGTGCAGCACGTGGTGCGCTCAGTGATGGCGAGCAGCGTCGCCGCCCAGCCGAGGATGGCGCCCGCCGTCCTCCGCCTCTTCTTTCACGACTGCTTCATCAACGTATATCACCTCTATTCTCTATACTACTTCTGCATATATTCTTTACCTACTAATGCTATGGTTTCACTTTCATTTGCTAATGCTATGGTTTACAAATATGGCGTGACAGGGATGTGATGCTTCGGTTCTCCTGGACGCAACTCCCTTCTCCCCCAGCGAGAAGGATGTGGAGCCGAACGTCTCCCTCACCGGCTACGCCGTCATCGACGACATCAAGTCCGCACTGGAGCACGACTGCCCGGCCACCGTCTCCTGCGCCGACGTCATCGCCCTCGCGTCCCGCGACGCTGTCGCCCTGCTCGGAGGTCCCACCTGGAGCGTGCCCCTCGGCCGCAAGGACTCGCGCTTCGCCGCCGACCCGGTATCCACCAAGAACGGCCTCCCCAGCCCGCACGACGACCTCGGCGAGCTCATCAGAATGTTTTCAAAGCTCAACTTTGACGCTCGTGACATGACCGCGCTCTCCGGTGCCCACACCGTCGGGATGGCCAGCTGCGATACCTACAGGGACCGCGTCTACGGCACCGACCGCAATGAGGAGATCGACCCATACTTCGCACAGACCACGCAGCAGACGTGCCAAGGTCCTTCTGGTAAGGCGCCGTTTGACGTGCAGACGCCGATGAGGTTCGACAACGCTTACTACAAGAACCTTATCGCGCGGCGCGGTCTCCTTTCCTCAGACCAGACTCTCTACGGCGGTGGAGGCCTGCAAGACAATCTCGTGGAGATGTACAGCACGGACGGTGAGGCATTCGCGAGGGACTTCGCCAAGGCCATGGTGAAGATGGAAACGTGCCTCCGCCCCATGGAATGCCCGTAGAGGTGAGGCTCAAGTGCTCCAAGGCAAACAACTATTGATTGCTTGATCCCAAGTGCATCATGCAACCCGGCCTGATCATATTGGATTCAGTTAAATGTACAAATTGTAACAGTACTAGTACGTGTTCAATTTTTAATTCTTTTGCCCATACAATGTCCTCTCAACAGAATGTTCGACACAAATATTCCAATACATGTGTGTGCGCGCGTAATAAATGGTGTTTGTAAAGTTTGTTTTAACGGGAAATATATAATGATCTCATGTTCGATTGTTATATAATGAGCTTGCATTTTATTGTTATATTCAGAGAAAAGTATATTTTTCGTCCCTCAACTCTTCGCTGAGTTTAGTTTTCGTCCCCCAACTTTAAAACCGGACAAAGTGCACCCCGAGCTCTCGAAACCGGTCATTTTTCGTCCCTGCGACTGAGTTTCACTATGTATGAACAGTACATCCGATGAACAGTAAATTCGAATAATAGCAAAAGATATCGAAAAACTCTGAAATTTTATGACATAGGTACGCCATGTGCGTGCAAATTTTATCACGTTTGGAAGTTCGAGGAGCTCGCAGCAAAAAAAAAGCAAAAGTAATCTACTCTGAAGTGAACAGTAAATTCAAAAAAATTAGAAAACAAGTCAAATTTTTTTGAAATTTTTTGGTATCGAAGATGCTCGGGTGGCAAGGTGCGTGCAAATTTTCGTGGTAAAATAAGATCCGAGGGTTTGGAAACCACCCGAAGCCGCACGCACACGTACGCTATTTTCGTTTTTATTGCCACGACCTCCTCGGATGTTATTCGATACCAAAAATTTTCAGAATTTTTTGATTTTGTTTTGCTATTTTTTTTAAATTTACTGTTCACTTTAGAGTAGATTTACTTTTTTTTGCTGCGAGCTCCTCGAACTTCCAAACATGACGAAAATTTGCACGCACGTGGCTCACCTGAGTATCTTCGATGTCATAAAATTTCAGATTTTTTTGATTTTTTCTATTTTTTGGATTTACTGTTCATCTGATGTACTATTCACACGTGGTCAGAACTGGGTTGGCTCAGTCGCAGGGACGAAAAATGACCGGCTTCGAGAGTTCGGGGTGCACTCTGTCCGGTTTTAGAGTTGAGGGACAAAAATTAAACTCAACGAAGAGTTGAGGAACGAAAATTATACTTTTCTCTTATATTTATGCACTTGGAAATATCACAATCATGTTTGGCATCATATGAACAAGAGAGAAAAAGAGATGACACATAGCTATTACTTACAAACCCCAAAGGAGTCTACACACATCACCATGAGAGGATTACAAAGATACAATTGTTGGTGATGCTGATGGAGGTGGCGTAGATGTCTCCGTCGTCATTCAGGCGCCGCCGGAGGACAGGGGGAGAGGCCCCTCCTTCTTTTTCTTCCTTGGCCTTATCCCCGGCATGGATAGTTGTTTCCCCTGTATTTTTCATGGCTACGGTGGAGAGCACCTTCCCCGAGATTGGATCTCAGTTTCGACAACAGTTTTCTGCCTCCCGTCGTTGTTTTATCTCCCTATGGATATTACTCCATAAAATAGGACGGTGGATATTTCTTCACCAACCTTCGCCAACGATGGTGCCGCAGCTGGACTAGGGCCAGAAGCACTTCGCCCCACCCCCACTAGCGCATATCTGAGGAAGCGGTAATGGATCCCAAGCGACGGGGTGGGGAATGAATCTGAAGAGGTCGGGCGAGCCCAAAAGGGCCACACGGCTGATCGGACACATGGTGCGTTTGGGCGTGCGGAGGAGGGGAGGGAGATCGCCGGTGTGGGAGTGGTAGCCGGCAGAAGCGCTCACGCGCGCGCACACACACACCAAAAGTGAAGAGAAGTTGGTCGTGGGCCATGCATTCTTTTCTTCATCATAATACAATAGTCAACCAGAGCTTTTAAAGATCATTCTTATTAGCAGGGCCATCAACGATGACATACACATCAACATGGTTAATTAAGTGCACGAATCTGCTCCTAGTCATTGCACTCAACGCTAATGTTGAGAGTCATGCATGCATACGAAAGAATGAACTAGAAATAAAATGGAATGTGAAGAAGTCAAACAAAATACTCCCTTCGTTTCGTTTTTGTTGTCCCCGTTTGTATACCTGATTTGTACTACGGTAGTTTCTGACACAGCTGGGCCACGATCTGATACGTCGGATCGTGAGCTGTCATGGACGTGGGACGAGCCCACGTCTCTCCACGCGGCTGCGTTTATATAAGTGCGTTGTATCTCCTAACCCTAACCGCCACGAACAGATCATATCTGTCGCACGTCCACCGCCGGTGACTCCATCCCGTCCGCCGCGTACACGGTCGACGGGAGAGCAGATGGGAGAGGGGCGAATATGTTTTTGACAAAGCGACTGCTCGTTGTTCGTCTACTTCTTCTACGTCAGCTTCGTCCTCATCATCATCATGTCCACCGACGCCGAACATGCCGCCGCCGAGAAAGTTGAAGCCGACAAGAAGGCCCCCAAGGATGCCGCTGCTGCTGTGACCGCCGCCGCGGCTTCTGCCTAGCCTACTGGAGGGTATAACTCGTTTATCCCGCACCTACTGTTTTCTGTATTAGCCATGCTAGCGTTATACGTAGATCTTTCTGTAATTAGTGTAGTATGTGCTTGCTTGACTGAATATCAGTATGCGTTTATTTGTGTCAATGTCATGCTAGTGATTTACTCGTGGATTAAGTTAATCGAAAGATTGCTTATTTACTCAGCAGGAAAGGTGTGCATACAACCAGAAAGCGGTGTTTAGAGCGTGTTTTCTCAGACCGTGCAAAAGTCGACTGCTCATCTTTTGAACTAGGCAAACAGCCTAAGTGGACAACATACATGTTTGCGATTCAACGCTTTGTGCCAGCCCGTTCTCTAACACCCTTTGTGTTTGCAATTCAACGGATCAATTAAGATTCTCGGCCTGGAGAATTGCACCAACCAAGCAAGCAACCATGTCGACACATCCTTAATTTTGTGCAATTCAAGCTAGGTTTGTGCATTAGTTAGCCTGTCAATTCCCTGCGCTTTTGTTTTCTCTTCTTCGATCCGGTCCTGACCTCGTCAGCCTTCCGGCCAAGAAGCACGAGGCTGCAGCTTGCCAGTGGAGCTACAATATTGCAGGGCGTCGCCGTGCGCACCCGCCTAAAAGCATGCAGCTTTACACGCGCAGGGAGAAGGCAGCACTAATCGAACTCTATATAAGTACGTGCTTCCATTCATACTAGATGATATCCCGCGTGTTGCTGCGAAAATGATGGCCGAAAAATTGAATATATTAGACAAAGAAAAATAAATAATTTGAAACGCCTGTTAAGCATGTTGTCTCCCTGCTGAAGTAAAACCATTCATGCACAACTCGCTTGAAAAATAAAAATGTATTATGTGTCTAGCACGTTAGAATTGCCCATCATTGAGAGGAATTTTGACCCCCAAAAAAGTAACCTGCGAACACATGATATTTTGATTATTTAGAGATACATCCAGCATACATCAGTAATCACAAATAAATGATTTGTTGAACGGCAAATAAGATTATGGAAGCCATACCATGAAAGGAGATTTGTGCAAGCTAATTTCACACGATAGCAGATTACGTGTTGAACGACAGAGGAGGTGTGCGGAAGCCATACCATGCATCAAAGGAGATTTGTATCACCATAACGTGGCTAGCAGGTTAGAATTGCCATCATTAAGAAGAAATTAATAACAAAAGTAACCTGCAAACACTATTTTACTTATGTAGAGATACATGCAGAATACATTAGTAATCACAATAGATAATGTGATGAACGACAAAGAAGATTATGGGAGCCTACCATCAAAGGATATTGCAAGCTATTTTCACATGTCTTCAGGAAAATCAGTGTAATCCTGGTAACAAAACTGAGGGACTGGAGTTACCTTAAGTTACACGATTGACAGAATATGCTAGAGAAAAATGGAATAGCCAGTAGCCAATCTGCAACTTGCGCTTCAGATTGTGCACAATTGATTAGATCAATTAGTCATCATGTGGTACTTTATGGCGTGGCCCTTCACGAGCTAGAACCTGCACAGGATGGCTAGCGCCATATTCATCCGCAGGTATAGCTAAGTGTTCCGCAGCACCGTCGCCGCCAATCCATCGGTCTGGCCAGAAGCTAGCAACGTTGACGGGCTTCATCAAAATAGTTTGAGCACGATCAGAGCCCCCGCGGCGGCAGCGACGACGGCCCCCATCGACGACCCGCGGGACTCCCGGCGGTGCCGCAGCCGGCAGGGGCGGTACCTCTAGTCGTTGAGCCCCCCGAGTAGGAGTCGTAGCCGCTAATCCCGCGGGCGCACACCATGGTGTCGTCCGGGATCACCTTTCCCTCGATGGCGCCGATGACCTCGCTCACGAGGTGCCGGTTCCCCTATCTTAGCGAAGATGAAAATCATTTGTAGAAAGTAATGGGAAACCAGTCGTGGGGAAATTAATTGGAGAGACGATAGGATGACAGAAACGTTGGAAAATCAATAGATGGAGTTATTGGGAGGTGGGAAGACAAGGAAGTGGCTAGGGAGCCTCTCACCACTTCCCCGCCTGGATAGTGGCCCTTTTGCCCCGCGATCGAGCGAGCCTGCATGCTCTAAGCTCTGGCTTCGAGCCATGTAATCGTTTCGCTGCGAACTTCGTTTGGTCCGGTCCTAAACTGTCGTGAACTTTGTGCTGGTGCCGGCCTTGAGTCTCCGTGCTCGTCCGTATGTTTCGAGTCTATGTCTGATACGCTGCCTAGTTGTGGGCTTTATTAATTTAAAGCCGGACGCGTCTAGCATCTTCGTTCTAAAAAAGAAGACAAGGAAGGAAGACCCATCGGGAGAGGTGTGGAGCACGGCAGAGGTCAACTCTTCGGCTGTAGATCTGAGCCACCGAGAAGTTGTGAGGGTCGGCCTTATGAGGGAGCCCGTGGTCAGCCTACGGTGGGTCCTTCTCTTGGTGGTAACTGAACGCTAATGTGATTGCTTTGCACAAAGTCGATCGCTGACCGTAGGAGGAATAAGGCTGATTGGCTGATTTTACAAACTGATTGATGATGTGGCACAAAGCTGATGTGGACAGTGTGCATGTTGAAAGAATAGGTAGAAGTGGGGAGCAATTTCTTAAGAATGTTAGATTCCACACACTCGTGTACTGCAACTTAGCTAATTCCTAAGCTAAGCATCTCACTCTCCCCTCCCTGCTTGATCCTTCTAATCAACACGCACCAGTCAATAGGCATGGCGTCCTCCAGGGGGCATTCTTGGGTTGCACTTGGGCTGCTCCTATCGTTCGTTGCTCTGGCTGCCACCGCCAATGGCGACGAGCTCTCCCCGGGTTACTACGAGAAGACGTGCCCCAACGTGCAGCGCGTCGTGCGGTCAGTGATGGCGAGCAGCGTCGCCGCGCAGCCGAGGATGGCACCCGCCGTCCTCCGCCTTTCTTCCACGACTGCTTCATCAACGTATATACGCATCTCTACTACTTCCACGTATATTCTTACCTACACTATGGTTCCATTTGCTAATGCTACGATCCATATATGGCGCGTGACAGGGATGCGATGTTTCTGTTCTCTTGGACGCAACTCCCTTTTCCCCCAGCGAGAAGGATGTAGAACCGAACGCCTCCCTCACCGGCTACACCGTCATCGACGACATCAAGTCTGCGCTCGAGCACGACTGCCCGGCAACCGTCTCCTGCGCTGATGTTATCGCCCTGGCGTCCCACGACGCTGTCGTCCTCCTCGGAGGTCCCACATGGAGCGTCCACCTCGGCCGCAAGGACTCGCGCTTCGCCGCCAACCCGGAATCCACCGAGAATGGCCTCCCCAGCCCGCACGACAACCTCGCCGAGCTCGTCACCATGTTTTCAAAGCTCAACCTGACGCCCGTGACATGACCGCGCTCTCCGGTGCCCACACCGTCGGGATGGCCAACTGCATGCACTACGGCGACCGCGTCTACGGCACCGTACGCGATGAGGAGATTGACCCATCCTTCGCACAAACCATGCAGCAGACGTGCCAGGATCCTTCTGGTAAGGCGCCGTTTGACGTGCAGACTTCGATGAGGTTCGATAATGCTTACTATAAAAACCTTATCACGCGTCGCGGTCTCCTCACCTCCGACCAGACTCCCTACGGAGGTGGAGGTCTGCAGGACAATCTCGTGGAGATGTACAGTGCCGACGATGAGGCGTTCGCTAGGGACTTCGCCAAGGCCATGGTGAAGATGGGGAACGTACCTCCACCCATGGGAATGCCCGTGGAGGTGAGGCTCAAGTGCTCCTTGGCCAACTATTGACTGCCTTCATGCAACCCGGCCTAACCGTATGGGATACAATTTTTAAATGTACAAATTGTAACAGTTCTCGTGTTCAATTTTTTGCCCGTATAATATTATCTCAACGGAATGTTTGACACAAATGTTCGCATACGTGTGTGTAATAAATGGTTTTTCTCAAGTTTGTTTCAACACGAAATATATAATGAGCTCGCATTTGACTGTTATGTTCTCTACACTTGGGGATTATCAGCGATGCCTCTGAATGTCCAAATGGCTATTCTGTAAATTGCCAATAACATGGAACAAATCTAATGAACCATTCTTTTAGCTGGAGGATCACCGGCGTGCTACTTTTTTTTTCCGGAAGGTAACTGTGACCATACTTAGGGTGATTGCATATGGCACTCGTGCAAATATTGCAGATGGGTATCTTCGAATGGCCGAAGATACAACCATAAAATGCCAAAAAATGTTCACCGATGTTGTGGTTAGGGTTCACGGAGCTCAGTATTTCTGAGCACCAATGCCGATGACATAGGCTTTTAGCAATTAGTGAAGTAAGAGGATGACCCTTGGAAGCATTGATTGTATGCATTGCAAATAGAATAATTGCCCAGTGGCATGGCACGACCAATTCACCCGGCATTACCATGATCCAACTATTATCTTGTAAGCGGTCCTTTGAGGATTTATGGATTTGGCATTGCGTGAATCCCACAATGACATCAATGCCTTGCAGAGATCTCGTATGTTCTAAACATTCAAACCCCGCCATGTGAATCTCGCATCTTCTCTCTAAGGCTACTCAGGGGTACCCAACCCTAGCACCGCCACCCCCTTCTCCCTCCTCCCTGCCCTCCGCCGCCATCCGAGGTGCTCCCCGACTCAGGCGTGTGACACCTATGAAGGTGGCAGCGGGGATATAGCCGCTCCAGTCATGTGGAGGACCTCGGTCGTCGGGGCGACGTCCCCGTTGGTGTGCTCGGCATGGCCATGGCCATATCTGACATCAATGCCTTACTAGTGGGTGCTGGTTGGCCGTCTCCCATGGCTATGCGGGTAGCAGGGCGGCGCGGGAGTCTTCCGCGGGCTTTGTCAGTGCCCAAGAACATCCGTTTTAGATCACTAGATCTGCTCGCTCCCCTCTGTTTCTAGTGGTCGGCAGTCTTCCATGGATGGCCTTGGGCTCAGATGGGGTGGAGCTCATGGGTGTGAGTGAGAACCGAAGTTATTCCTTGGTCGGCATGGCAGTCACACTGATGTCGATGCCTTTAGCATTGATCCTCCATGGAGGCTTCAGTGAGGTTTCCCTTGCCTTCAAGCTTCCCTCTGCTTAGTGTTGAAAACCTTGGTCCCCTCTCTTGGGGGGCGGCGGCGCTGCGGTGTCGTGTTCCTTCTTGGAGACGTCGTCCCAGCCAGGATAGTAGTTGAGTTTGGTGAGCAATGATGGCTCTGGTGTCAACGATTGGCATCTTTGTTTCCTATTCTTCAGCACTCTCCGGATGTAGTAGCAAAGGGGCGCTGGTGGTGCCGCTGGTGGTCCACACCCTTGAGCCTGGCTGAGAGGGGGTCGAGGTTCCCTCTAAGGCAGTGGTGGTAATCTATTTGGTGTGAGCCTTGTGCTCCAACGAATTTTGCTCATGCCCAGCGTTGGTGATGTCTTCTATGTGGGTTGTATCTTGTTAACTTGTTCCTATGTCTAGCTACTTTCGATCTGCATTGTGGTTGAGCCAATGGCAGTGTTAGTGAGCTTGCTGGTATGAGTTTGCTCCTCTCCTTGGCAGCCCTGGTTTCCTGGTACATGTGGGATCTAGGGTGATTGGCTTTGCCTGTCGATGGTGCGGCATTCTTTGAGCCAGGACGAGAGGGTTGTGGCCCTCTGCAACGGCAAAGACACATAGTTTCAAGCTATGTTGTTCTCTCGAGGTCGGACAAGGGAACAATGCATCCTTGGGGCTACATTCCCTCAAAACTTTAGCTTTCCCTCCTGTGTAGGTCGTAGTGTAGGGAGATATCCTCGGCGGTGCTAGTTTGTCCTTGCAGCTACCATTGCCTTTAAACAGTCATGTTTAGCCTTGTGTTCTGCTGCTTTTTTCTTGTTTTTTGTGACTTATTTGTATTCTTGTGACATTTGTACTCCTGGCTGGTTGATGGTTTTCAAAGTAGGGCTCGGCTTGAGCCTTTTCTCTAAACAAAAGAGATATCATTTGTTTATTAGGATAGCATGTGGCACTACTCCAGGATACAAGTATAAGGTGAATGCCCATGATTATGACCAAGGATACTATCTAACCAATGGTATCCATCCACCTAATCAATATTTATGAAGACAAATCCCCAAACATAAATATTTTTCAAAGATGTAAGAAGCAGCAAGGGGGCATTTGGAATGTTGCAAGCTAGATTTGCAATTGTCTAGTGTCCTGGTCATTCCTCGGACAAAGATACATTGGCAAAGATCATGACTTTTTGTATCGTCCTACATGACATGGTCATTGCAGATGACAGAGATAAACAGATGGCCAGAGAATATGACAATGTTAGCATACCTATCAAGCCTCATAGACACACAATACACATTCAAACATGCTTCGAGGTGTGACAGAAGAACGAAGACCGGGCCTCCCATGATTAGTTGCGTGAAGATCTTTGAGCATCAATGATAGCTGCATGGGCGATAGTGTGTTTACATGTCTTTAATTCGTTGTTGTTTATTTGGACAATTTGATTCATTGGAATGTTTGTTGCATTCTGATTATTTATGTATTTAGATAAGTGGTTTATAATAATATTGCTGAATTGTTTAATGTCGATGCCAAATTGAACTAGTAGACTAGATAGAAAAAACATGAATAAAATAATGGAGCCTGCTGTTTTGGTGACTCCGTTTATAACGCCGCCTACACAACCTTTTGAAATTTATGGTGTGCTCCAAATGCGTTTCGAGCCTGCGGATATGGCAACTACGTCCAGATGTAAAAATGTAATTTGACCTCTACTACGTTGCGACAGATGAAACACATATGTATTACATTCGGCATTTTGGATTATCATTTTTTGTGTTAAAACTATTCAAGTTTGTTATAATGCATAGGTGGCGTGCGTGGAAATGTGCAACCAACCTAACTAGTTACAATATATCAATAAGTACATTTAGCAATGCTATTCATCGCCCAGGGTGCAGCATAAATTATTTTGCATCTAAGGTTTCTTACATCATTTCATCAAGAATTTATATTTGGTATACAAACAGTTATGTTCGTATTGATTCATTGTGCAAAATTTGTCATAAGAAAACAAAAATAAAAGTCATAATACAATAAAGTTAGATTTTTATGTAAATTTCATGCTATAATTTTATGTTTGTATTCTTACATAACGTAAAATATTTTCTATGACTGATATATGTTTCTTGCATTCTCATTTGACTTCTGACATTAAAAAAAATTACGAGGCGTAAAAAATATGATGCAGTGATATAAAAATAGAGGGGGTGAAGAATAACAATTCTTCAGGGTTTCCGTTAGCTGAAACTCGGCAAATATAGACTCAGGTTACGGCTCCGTTGTCTGCTTAACCGTGGGGCCCACCTGCCAGACTTTGTTGGGTTGTTTCTGTCGGCAACTTGGCGAACTTGAGATTCTTCCAAGTTTATTGTGTTTGCCGAGTCCTTTTTCGTTGGAACTAGCAGAAAATGTGAAGTTTGTCAGGTTTCTTATCACTGCCAAATCCAATTTTGAATCAAACTCAGCAGATGCAAACTTTGCTGAGTTGCCGATAAAACTAACTCAGCAGAAAATCAGATTCCAGTAGTGCTGTATGACAAACCTGACCCTGTACATTACTATATATAGTATTATCGCTAGAGCCATCAATGACGATAATTTGATTATGAAGTGCATGAATCTGCTCCAACCGATGCCGTCAACACGCTAAGTTGAGACTTGAGGGTCATGCATGCATATGAAACCATAAGTTAGACATAAAATGGAATTATGACAAAGTCAAACAGTGTTTTCAACAAATATGGTATGGACGTGTAGTTCTTTTCTGTAGCTGAACTCAAATTCTGAATCAGCGCAAAGAAATACTCCGTACTACTCAAGACGATCAGTTTTGCAAATTCTTTGGTTCTCGGGCTTTCCAGTTCCAGTAAGGGTGTGTTTAAAACTTTAAATGATGTTTTTTATCAAACCGTGCAAAAATCGACTACTAATTCGTCCAAGTGGACAACAAGGGTGTTTGCGATTCCATAGCATTTCAACGGTTTGTCCCAGCCCGTTTCCTAACACCGTACCCTTTCATTCCAGTGAGCGATTGGATCCGGCACCATCCAAGCAAGCAAAGCAACCATGTCGACGGGAGCATCATAATTTTGTGTAAATTCAAGTTAGGTAGGTGTATTAGTTAGCCTGTCAATTCCCTTGGCTTTTCTTTTCTCTTCTTCCGGTCCTCCTGACCTCTCCAAGATGCACGAGGAGGCAGACAGACCGGAGACCTTGTCACTCGAGCTAATTAACATTGCAGAGCGTTCGCACATGCATACGCGGGTAAATTAGAAGCATGGATGCAACCGTGCGCGCGCAGGAAGAAGGCGACACAAGTCGAAGTCTATATAAGCATATGCTTCCATTCATCTTCTCCACACTCTCTTCTTGCTTGCTTCTGCTGCGCTGTGCACCGATCGCTCTCAACACCAGCCAACCTATAGGCATGGCGTCCTACGGGAGCGCTTCTTGGGTTACGCTTGCGCTGCTCCTCTTCATCACTCTGGCTGCCACCGCCAATGGCGACGAGCTCTCCGCGAGTTACTATGAGAAGACGTGCCCCAACGTGCAGCACGTCGTGCGGTCAGTGATGGCGAGCAGCGTCGCCGCCCAGCCAAGGATGGCGCCCGCCGTCCTCCGCCTCTTCTTCCACGACTGCTTCATCAACGTATATAAGCATCTCTACTTCTGCTATGTATATTCTTACCTACACTATGGTTCCATTTGCTAATGCTACGATCCATATATGGGCATATGGCGTGACAGGGATGTGATGCTTCTGTTCTCCTGGACGCAACTCCCTTCTCCCCCAGCGAGAAGGATGTGAAGCCGAACGCCTCCCTCACCGGCTATACCGTCATCGACGACATCAAGTCCGCGCTCGAGCACGACTGCCCGGCAACCGTCTCCTGCGCTGATGTTATCGCCCTGGCGTCCCGCGACGCCGTCGCCCTGCTCGGAGGTCCCACCTGGAGTGTGCCCCTCAGCCGCAAAGACTCACGCTTCGCCGCCAACCCGGAGTCCACCAAGAAGGGCCTCCCAAGCCCGCACGACAACCTCGGCGAGCTCGTCGCCATGTTTTCAAGGCTCAACCTCGACGCGCGTGACATGACCGCGCTCTCCGGTGCCAACACCGTCGGGATGGCCGACTGCATGCACTACAGCGACCGCGTCTACGGCGCCGACCGCGATGAGGAGATCGACCCATACTTTGCACAGACCATGCAGCAGTCGTGCCAGGGTCCTTCTGGTAAGGCGCCGTTTGACATGCAGACTCCAATGAGGTTCGACAACGCTTAGAGCATCCACAATGTTGTGTTTTGTTGCCTCTAAGGCAGCCTCTAAGCCTTTAGAGGCAGGCGCTATACACTGTGGGCATGCGCCTCTAAGCCAAAATCCTTGGCATCGACGTCAAGCTTGGAGGCTGCCTCTAGTTCTTGCTTTGGACTAAAATAATCAGCTAACCCCGCATGTCATGGATAGAAAGAGTGATGGCCATGCAAAGAGATGAGACACAACCGGTTGAAGAATCAAATATTTTACTCTATGTGGGAACATCTTAGAGGCTGAGAATATGTGCTACACACTACGCACTTTTGAGCCAAGTTTTACTACAGGACATGGGGCCCAGCTTAGAGGCAAGCCAGCCTCTAAGCACTGTGGATGCCCTTACTACCGCAACCTTATCGCGCGGCGCGGTCTCCTCACCTCCTACCAGACTCTCTACGGTGGTGGAGGTCCGCAGGACAATCTCGTGGAGATGTACAGCGCCGACGGTGAGGCGTTCGCGAGGGACTTTGCCAAGACCATGGTGAAGATGGGAAACGTACCTCCGCCCATGGGAATGCCCGTGGAGGTGAGGCTCAAGTGCTCCACGGCCAACTATTGATTGCTTGATCCGAAGTGCATCATTCAACCGGGCATGTTTATATTGGATTCAATTATTAAATGTACAAATTGTAACAGTACTCGTGTTTAATTTTTTGCCCATATAATGTCGTCTCAACAGACTGTTTGACACAAATGTTTCCTTACATGTGTGTGTGTAATAAATGGTGTTTCACAACTTTGTTTCGATGGGGAATATATAATGAGCTAGCATTCAGTTGTTATATAATGAGCTCACATTTGATTGTTAAATTTCTGTACTTGGGGATTAGCAGCGACGCTTCGACATGTCCAAACGGCTATTTTATCGAATTGTCAATAACATGGAATCTAATGAACCGTTCTTCAAGCAACGGAAGGATGACGTCTGTCTGCTGGTTTTTTTTCCAGAAGGCGGTCGTGGCACTTCGGATGATTGCATATGGCACTCCTACAGATATGACACATGGATATCTTCGAAAGATACAACCATAAAGTGCACAAAAGTGTTCATCGATGCTGCGGTTAGGCTGGTCATAGTGGGGAGTAGCATGACACTAGTCTAATTTACTACCTTCATAATGCAAAGTAACATAATAGTAGTATCATGAATGGCTTCATTTATTAACTTGTAGACTCATCTTGTCTCGGGAAACGCTATGTTACAGTAACATATTATGTTACCACCTCTCATTAACTACTTGCCACGTAAGCAAAATTTTCTTGAAATGCGCTATGTTACTACCTAAGTTACTCCCACTATGACTAGCCTTAGGGTTCATGGAGCTCAGTATTTGTGAGCACCCAATGCCGACGAAAGAGGCTTTTAGCAATTAATGGGTGAAGTAAGAGGTTTACCTTGGATGCTTGGGAGCATTGACTATGCATTGGAGCTGGAATAATTGCCTAGTAGCATGACACGGGCAATTCATCGTGTTTACATGATTTAACTATTATCTTGTAAGCTGTTTCCTCCGAGGATTCGTGGATTTGCATTGCTACTTTGGCTTGCTTGAATCTCATAATGACATCAATGCTTGCAAATATCTCTTATATTTGTTAGGCAACATCTGGTACTACTCCAGGATACAACTACAAGGTGAATGGCTATGAATTTGGCCAAGGATACTATCTAGCCGATGACATCTATCCATCTTGGTCACATTTATGAAGAAAATTTCTGATGCCCAAACATTATCATTTTTGCAAAGATGTAAGAAGTAGCAGGGAAGGACATTGATAGGGCATTTGGAATGTTGCAAACTAGGTTTGCAATTGCCCGGTGTCCTGCTCATTTTTGGAACATAGATGCCTTGGCAAAGATCATGATTTTTTGTGTGATCCTATGACGCGTTTCTGATCCCCAAGCACGGCAAGCACGGGGGCCTAGAGCCCATGAACCGCGATAGGAGGTCACTGCCGAAGGTGCCGCCGAGCTTGTGTCATTGCCTGGTGACCTCCGCGGCGAACCCGTTGACGAGGCGCATGGATTCCCGAAGCTTCCTCTCGTCCCCATTGTTGAAGAACCGCTTCACGTGCCATGTGATCTGCAATGGCGCGGTCACAAGCCTCGCAGAGAGCATGGACGTCGTGTCAAACGCGTCCACGAACGCCAATACCGGCATGAACAGCTCGAGGCAGCCCAGGTTGAGGCCGGACGAGATCTTGCGGGCGCGTGCACGCCACAGCCAGCACGACAGCGAGCGCCACGGCGCACGCAGCGACCGCGAAGAAGGCGCCGGCCACGTGCGGCTACAGCGAGAACGCCCTATGCAGATGGATAAGAAGGTGATTAGCTGGTGACCTGTTCCTAGCGAGCCACCAACATGCGCGGCCTCGCATCGCTCGTGCCTGGCTCGCTGGAAGCCACCGATTTCCAGCGAGCCATGGCCAGAGGTGCTTTAAAAACCGTGCCATATAAGTCCAACAATACTTGCCATTGGAGTAATTATGCATCTATGAGATGCCATTAGCAGAATTTAATTGCATCTAGATCACCTCAGAACATGAACAAAGAAGAGTTTAGAGTTTCTTTACATGTCACGGGAGTGGACATGATCGCCTGCTCGGTGCAGGCGTGATGCAGGGGTGATGTAGTCGAAGCAGAGGTTCTCCTCGACGTCCTGATTCCTTCAGGACGCCACGGGGATTGGCCGGGGACGGCGGCGGCTGGCTTAGGTCTTCCCGTCGCTGCAGCGCTCTCCCTGATCGGATGGGGTGAGAATATCGGGAGGAGAGAAAAACCGTACGTGAATTGTGTTCGCGTAGGTGGCCAGCTCTATCCCGTATCCTTTTATATGGCGCTGGCGATAGGGGACCCAAAACCTGAGTTGGTTTTTGGGCGCCCCCCATCAGGGCGCATTAGTTCTGATCGAGATTCACGTACGTTGGTACGTGGACCCCTTCACTTATCGTTATCCCTTCATTTTTTTCTGTTAGACTAATAGATCTAATCTGGCTTGTTTAAGCCGTCAGATAAAAACCAACATTCTCCCCCTTGATCGTTAGGCTTAACTTCATTCGTCCATTCTACATAGAAATGATGTACCAAAGTGAGGTGTTGTTACAACAGCTCGAAACGCCATAGAACCTCAACACTTATAGCACACTCGCCTATTTCGAAATGGAAAACATTTTGCTAATTGGGGAGTGGTTTATTTTAATGGTCCTCTTATTCCAGAATAATCAGGCTTCTAGTAGTCCCATGCCGGCAACATACTCACGAAAAATACTGGGTGGTAAGCCTTTTGTTAGCGGATCCGCAAGCATATGCTTCGTCCTTATATGTTTAACATCAACTGTTTGATCCTGGATTCTATCTTTCACAACACGATACTTTATGTCAATGTGTTTGGCAACATTACTTGACTTGTTGTTACTCGTATAGAAAACTGCTGGTTCATTATCGCAGTACAATAAAATTGATTTAGATATGCTGTCAACCACTTTAAGTCCGGGAATAAAATTCTTTAGCCATACAGCCTACCCGGTGGCCTCATAACATGCCACAAATTCTGCTTGCATCGTAGATCCAGCAGTCAACGTTTGTTTGGAGCTTTTCCACGATATAGCTCCTCCCGCGAGTGTGAATATATAACCTGACGTGGATCTCATACTATCCACACACCCGGCAAAATCAGAGTCTGAATAACCAACAATTTCTAGGTTATCAGTTCTTTTATATGTAAGCATGAAATCCTTAGTTCCTTGCATATAACGCAAGACTTTCTTTGCGGCCTTCCAGTGGTCCGGTCCTGGATTTGATTGGTATCTGCCAAGCACCGCGGTTACAAAATATAAGTCTAGGCGTGTACACACTTGAGCATACATGATGCTTCCAACAGTTGAAGCATAAGGAACCGACTTCATCTGATCAGTTTCACATTGGTTCCTCGGACATTGAAATGTCCCAAACTTATCGCCCTTAACTATAGAAGCAGGTGGGTGAGCACTTATGCATATTGAATTTTTTTCAGTACTCTCTCAAAGTATGCCTTTTGAGATAGTCCTAACGTTCCTCTAGACCTATCTCGATGAATCTCGATGCCGAGGACATACGAGGCTTCACCAAGATCTTTCATATCGAAACTGGATGACAGAAAATTCTTGGTCTCATGCAGCATATCCTTATCGCTACATGCCAATAATATGTCATCAACGTATAGGACTAAAAATGTGAACCTACTGCCTTTAAACTTAACGTATATGCAGTTGTCCACAACATTTTCGGTGAAACCAAAAGTTTTGATAATATTATCAAACTTGAGGTACCACTCTCTTGAAGCTTGCTTCAAGCCATAAATTGATTTCTTTAGACCACATGCTAAATGTTCCTTCCCTTCCACAACAAAGCCTTCTGGCTGAGCCATGTAAACGTTTTCTTTTAAGTCACCATTTAGAAATGCCGTTTTAACATCCATTTGGTGTAGTTCTAGGTCGTAATGAGCTACTAATGCCATTATGATTCTAAAAGAATCCTTGGTTGACACAGGAGAGAAGGTTTGCTTATAATCA
Organism: Triticum dicoccoides; assembly: GCF_002162155.2. Taxonomy (NCBI): domain Eukaryota; kingdom Viridiplantae; phylum Streptophyta; class Magnoliopsida; order Poales; family Poaceae; genus Triticum; species Triticum dicoccoides. Next base: position 457,963,759 of record NC_041393.1, read on the forward strand.
ATGCCTTCTCTCTGTGTATACCCTTTTGCCACTAGCCTTGCCTTGAACCGTTTGACATTCCCTTTGGAATCATACTTGGTTTTGTAGACCCACTTGCAGCCTACTTTCTTAGCTCCATCGGGAACTTCTACTAAGTGCCAAACATCGTTTGAGCCCATAGACTTCAACTCGTCTTCCATGGCAACCAACCACTTGGACGAATTTTCGCTTTTAATGGCTTCCTTATAAGAGGTTCGATCCTCCACCTTTCCCAGATCATTCATATCCTCAAGCAAGTATGTGATATAATCATCTGATATGGCTTTCTTTCTCTCACGATGTGGCCTGCCCACAGGAGGAGGTGGTGGAGGAGCATCATTGTTCTGAGGGTCATCTTCATTATGCGACTGGTGATCCTCTTCACCTTCTAGATTGACATTAGTCCCAGGATCACCATCAGCCTCAGGACCTGAAGTACTAGATTGAGGATTAGCTTGAGACGTCACTACACTTTGTAGTGGCAAAACAATCTCTTGGATAGTCAGGGATGGAACACACACCCGTCTCTCCTCAAGTTTGATCTCCCTTATTTCGGTGGCTTCGTTATCCTCAAAAAATACTGCTTGTCGAGTCTCCACATACTTGGTGGTGTGACTCGGACAATAGAAACGATATCCCTTTCCCCTATGAGGGTATCCAATGAAGAAACAACTAACTGTCTTTGGATCTAATTTCTTAAGTTGTGGATTGAAAATTCTAGCCTCAGCAGGACAACCCCATACACGTAAGTAATTCAAGCTCGGTTTCTTTCCCGTCCACATCTCGTAAGGTGTGTTCGGTGCTGCTTTAGTAGGAGCGAGATTTAGCACATGTGCGGTCGTCTTTAATGCCTCCATCCATAGGCTGACTGGTAAACTTGCATGATTGAGCATGCTTCGCACCATGTCCATAAGTGTGCGGTTTCGGCGTTCAGCCACGCCATTTTGTTGAGGTTCACCAGGCATTGAATACTGGGCAACAATTCCATTCTCAGAGAGAAACTTGGCAAAAGGTCCTGGAATTTGCCCATAAGGAGCATGCCTACCATAATACTCTCCCCGGTGATCTGATCGTACAACTTTTATTTTAGCGTTTAGTTGGTTCTCAACTTCGGCTTTGAACATTTTGAATTTGTCCAAAGCTTCCGATCGATCACGTATAGGATAAATATATCTGTATCGAGAAAAGTCGTCTGTGAAGGTAATGAACGAATCAAAACCATCCATTGACTTAACATTAAGGGGTCCACATATGTTAGTGTGTATGAGTTCAAGGACACCTGTGGCTCTTACCGCTCCTTTCTTAATCGTTTTTGCGTATTTACCTTTTATACAGTCAATGCATTTGTCTGCGTTAGAGAAGTCTAATGGAAGGAGTACGCCATTTTTAATAGTCTTTCAATTCTCCCCCTCGAAATGTGGCCTAAACGACGGTGCCACAATTTTGAAGAGGTACCCGTACCCTTCCATTTTTTCTCAATATTACATACATCACTCACATGCAGGATAGAATCATTCAATGATAACATATATAATTGGCCTCGTCTGACGCCGAGGCCTACGTTCTTATTACAATAATTCGAAACAAATTGTTTGTTCCCGAACTTACTCTCAAACATGTTATCATCTAGGCAAGAGATAGAAATCAAATTCCTACTTAAGGTAGGGACATAAAGAATATTATTTAAATGAAGACGGAAGCCAGTGTGGAGTTCTAAGGTGATTGACCCTATGGCTTCAACATCAACTTCGACTCCATTTGCCACCTTAAGTCTTCTTGCCCCCCTTGCCATGGTTTGGATTATATTTGAGTCCTGCATAGAATTGGCAACGTGAGAAGTTGCACCTGAATCAATCCACCAAGAGGTAGTAGAGTAATCAACATATAACATTTCATCAACGAAAGTAATTTCATCTGTACCTTTCTTCATCAACCATTTGAGAAATTATGTTCAGTCTTTCTGATAATGACCCTCATGCTTGCAGAAGTTGCACTTGTTGTCTTTAGGCTTATTGTCCACCTTATCCTTTGCTTTATATGAGTTTGATGAATTTTTCTTAAAGAACTTCTTTTGTGGTTGTTGCTTAGAAGAGCTTGCTCCATCATGTTTTCTCTTGGAGGAGCCAACCAAAAAGGCTTGGTCCTTTCCTTGCCTCTTAATCCTCTCTTCTTCCTCAACAATTCTTGGAGATATCTCCGCGATTGTCCACTTCTCTTTAAGAGAGTTATAGTTAATATTAAATTGATCAAACTCTTCAGGGAGGGAGTCCAAGATCATGATGACAAGGAGATTGTCATTGAGCTCACATTGTAATGCCTTCAATTTGTTACAAGCATTCACCATCTTTAAAATGTGAGCCCTGACATCACCATCATTATTATACTTCCCAAGGAGCTTGTGAAAAAGTTCGTGCACGTAAACCTTGTCAGAGCCTTTGAATTGCTCCTCCAGGGCTGCCATGAATTCCTTAGGAGTATCTTTCTTGGGTAGTGCCCCAATTATGTCAGGTGATATGGATGATCTCATCACAAGCATAGCAATGTGATTTGACTTTTCCCATATTTCCATCTTGGAATCATAAGTTTTCTTTAGTTCAGCATACCCCGTGACACCAGCAGTGGGAGCCACGGGTTTATCCTCCCGTAAAGCATAATCAAACTGATGGACGGCTAGGCATAATTCCATCGAGTTCTTCCAACGAGGGAAGTTACTACATGTCAACGGTTCGACAGTAAACGCAGCGGAAGCTGTAATGGACATGAAAGAGTTTTATGAGTAATTGACATGAATATAAAATTTTACGTTGGCAAAATAAAATAGACATGTCATGTATTTTATTTCAACTCCATGTCAAAACACCGTTGGGCAGAAAAAACATGGAATTAAAATATCATAAGTGATGACTCATAATAATAAAACAACATTGGTCCGAATTAAAATCAGAGTCATTTGATTCTCAATTTAGACATCAACATAAGAAAAATATCCTTTTTATGCCTAAAAAATAAAAATCATCATGTAAACACATAATAAATTCTGAACAAAATATCTCGTTGGTTCAATTTTACCCAGAATAATAGCATGTTTTAATTCATTATTATCTCAGATATTTTTTGGCTAAAAAGACAGTGCAAAAAAACATAATGTGTTGACTTGAGATGCACTGGAAAAAAAGCCGAAAGATATATGCCCGAAATCCCCACAGCTACACGTAAAACGGCCCAGCCCATAAGAAGTTTTTTTTGTGTTTTCGCTGGACTGACATAACCTGGGCCGCAGCCCACAGCCGGAATCGGCCCATTAGCGCCCGCTGGCCCAGCAGGGAGCCGCGCGATGCTCTGAGTCGTCGGATTGAGCCGACGGCTCGGATCGCCCCAAACCCGAGCAAAACCTGCGGCTGGGTCAAACCCTATCCATTTCTAACCCTCCTCCCGATTCCCACTCACTAGCGGGGCGACGGCGTTCGACGGTGGCCCGAAAGGCGCGCCGGCCATGGCGGCACGGCGGCTGTTCTCGCCGAAGCAGCATGCCGTGGACGACGTCCGGCGTGCTCCTTCGTCGAGCGTGGCTGCTAGCGTCCGTGTACATGGCGCATCAAGGAGGAGGATGGGCGCCGGCCACCGCAGCATGAAAGGCGACGGCGACCTGCGCGGCATCGTCCACACAGAGGCACGTCCATTAGAGCGGCGGCGGAGGCCGAGTTCTTCCCGCGCGTCGTCCTGAGGACGGCGGCGTCACGGCGTCTCCGCCCTCGCATCGCGGTGGACGCAGTGCGGGCCCCGAAGGGAAGAGGCGGCTACGCGGCGCATTAGGTGAGGATTCTCCTCATTCCTTCTCCAATTCGTGTACATTAGTGCTTGATTTGGGGGAAAACAGTCATAATTGCAGAATTAGGGTTCTTACGAATTGGGGATTAATTCTAGGGTTCTTCATCATGAGGGGTTGCTACTGTAGACTTGTTTGTATCCCTCTGCCTAATATTTTGCTAATGCATATGGAAACAATACTTAAGCATGATCAATTTTAATCAACTTAACATGAAAGTGAGCATTAGATCTTAAATAGATTAATTAAAAAATTAATTGACCAAAAGATAGCAGTATTTAATCCGTAGCAATTAGAAAACAACATGATGATGTACAGAGGGCAGCAAGACAGTAGCATGCATATTTGGGCTAACCAGGGGCTAAAACTTTCAATCTTGATCATGAACCCTAAACTTGACATTGATCTAAACATGGTAGTGATCTACTGATCAACAATAAAGGGATCTATTGCAATCAAGATTGGCGACTGATACCATTGTTGGATTAATTATGCATCTATGAGATGCCATTAGCAGAATCTAATTGCATCTAGATCACCTCAGAACATGAACAAAGAAGAGTTTAGAGTTTCTTTTCATGTCACGGGAGTGGACATGATCGCATGCTCGGTGCAGGCGTGATGCAGGGGTGATGTAGTCGAAGCAGAGGTTCTCCTCGATGTCCTGATTCCTTCAGGACGCCACCGGGACTGGCCGGGGACGGTGACGGCGGCTGGCTTAGGTCTTCCCGTTGCTGCAGCGCTCATCCTGATCGGATGGGGTGAGAATATCGGGAGGAGAGAAAAACCGTACGTGAATTGTGTTCGCGCACGTGGCCAGCTCTCTTCTGTATCCTTTTATATGGCGTTGGCGACAGGGGACCCAAAACTTGAGTTGGTTTTTGGGCGCCCCCGATCAGGGCGCATTAGTTCTGATCGAGGTTCACGTACATTGGTATGTGGACCCCTTCACTTATCGTTATCCCTTCATTTTTTCTGTTAGACTAATAGATCTAATCTGGCTTGTTTAAGCCGTCAGATCAAAACCCAACACTTGCATGTAACCAAGCAGCCCAACACCAAAAAGGTGCTGCATACAACGGGTCTGGTTGTACTTTTGTGGACAACCAAGCACATCCCTACATCACATTGTCATCGTGCATGAAAGGGACACATAGGTGGCTAAAGAGTAGGACAATGTTAGCATAACTATCAAGCCTTGTAGACGCACAACCCGAATTCAAACATGTCTTGAGATGTGTCGGAAGAATAAAGACTGACATCCCATGATCAGCCGCGCCAGGATCTCACGGAGCATTAATGACAAATGCATGGGTGAAGGTGTATTTACATTTCTTTAAAAAAAGTGAAATTTTACTTGTAAAATTTGATTCATTGGATTATTTATTGCATTCAGATTATTTATTGTATTCAGGTGAATGGTTTGTAATAACATTGCTGAATTGTTTGATATTGATGTCAAATTGAACTAGTAGAGTAGATAGAATAGAACATGAAGAAAACTATGGAGACTACTATTTTGGTGACTCTCTATTTAACGTTGCCTCTGCAACCTTCAAACATTTATGGAGTGCGATCCAGAAGCGTTTTGGAGGTTGTGGATATGGCAACTGCATCCTGATGTAAATATGTAGTTTGGCATCTACTGCACAGAGACACACGAAACACATATGTATTATATTTGATATTTTTTATTATCATTTCTTTTGCCTTAAACTATGCAAGTTTGTTAATGATGCATGGTGGTACGACTCTACTACTTGGAGCACATGGGAATGTGTGAACAACCCAAATAGTTACATTATGCCAATAAGTACAATTCTATATACCATATTATCGCTAGAGCCATCAACTTGATCATGAAATGTGAATATGCTCCAACCGGTGGTGCTCAACGTGCTAAGTTGAGACTTGAGGGATCATACATGCATATGAAACCATGATTAAGACATAAAATGAAATTACGAAGAAGTCAGACAAAGTTCTTAACAAATATGGGAAGTACATGTAGTGCAATTTTTTAGGAGCTAAACTCAAATTTCGAATCAGGGCAAAGAAAAACTCAACAATCAGTTTTGCAAATTCCTAAATCTTTCAATTATAAGATGCCATACCTATAGGATTGCATACATTCGAAGCTTCTGGTTCCAGCAACGGTGTGTTTACTAGATTTTTTTGTCAAACCATGCAAAATCAACACCTAATTCGCACTACCCATCTCTTGAACAAGGAAAATAGCCCAAGTGGACAACATGGGTGTTTGTGGTTCAAAGGCTTGGTCCAGCCCATTCTCGTACACCGTTTGATTTGAGCGAATGATTGGATCAATCAAGATTCTCGGTGTGGACAATTGAACCATCCAACCAAGTAACAATATCTACACATCCTTAATTTTGTGCAATTCAAACTAGGTATGTGTGTATTAGTTACTTGTCAATTCACGATAGTGTGAGAGTACCTGGCCATTCGTTGTCCAAGGTGCTCGGTGAATTGGATGAGACATTCATTATCATGGAAGGATTCATTGTTGGTCATCTCTAAGAGTGTGAAAACTTTGCATTACATCTTTGCCTCCGTCACTTTTGGTCATCTCTAACCCTAGCTTTACTTGCTATTAACTATTACTTGCTTGCTTATTTGCCTTCTGTAGCCTTGACTCTTGTTGTAACATAACATATATGATGCATCACCTAGTTACATTTCTAGAGAACTTACATTTCCGCACTTATCTCTAAAATCAGCAAAGAAAATATTAAATTTAGTAGTCCCCTATTCACACACACCCTCCCCTCTCTAGTCGACATATTGCGCATCTTTGGTCCTTCAGTTTGGTAGGCAGGTCACCCATGAATAGCCAAACTCCTCTTGTCGGGCTAGTTTGATTATCTGTTGTCCTACCTTCTGTTGTCATCATCAATGGCCAGATCAACAATTAAGATTGGTAGGCCGGACTAGTGCTTTAGGTGACATTGAGGGAGTCCTGGATTAGGGGGTCCTCGGACAGCCGGACTATATACTTTGGCCGGACTGTTGGACTATGAAGATACAAGATTGAAGACTTCGTCCCGTGTCCGGATGGGACTCTACTTTGCGTGGAAGGCAAGCTTGGCAATTCGGATATCTAGATCTCCTTCTCTGTAACTGACTCTGTGTAACCCTAGCCCCCTCCGGTGTCTATATAAACCGGAGGGTTTAGTCCGTAGGATAACAACAATTAGAATCATAGGCTAGCTTCTAGGGTTTAGCCTCTACGATCTCGTGGTAGATCAACTCTTTTATTACTCATATCACCAAGATCAATCAAGCAGGAAGTAGGGTATTACCTCCATCGAGAGGGGCCGAAACTGGGTAAACATTGTGTCCCCCGCCTCCTGTTACCATTACCCTTAGACGCACAGTTCGGGACCCCCTACCCGAGATCCGCCGGTTTTGACACCGACATTGGTGCTTTCATTGAGAGTTCCACTGTGCCGTCATGGTAAGGCTCGATGGCTCACCTTGTTGTCAAGGACAACATTACCTCTGGGGGAGCCCTGGTTGTAGGCCAAACTCTCCGACTGGGCAGCTTTGTCATGACCACCCGTTCGGCCGCCGTGCCGACGATGACTTCGCAGGTCATCAAAAACAGCCTCCACATCAGCTCGGAACTCACCGAACAGATGGATCCAATGGAGCTCTCCTCCCTGAACGAGCTCTTGTACCGCATCGCCGCTCTGGGAGTCGCTACGGACTATGATCGGATCGGGCTTAAACCCGATCAAAGGGAGATTAACTCTTTGCCGGTCACCCATCACATCACGGTGGTGGAGGAGCAATGCAGCGATCCTTCCTCTACTTTGAGAACGAACTATGTCCGGATTTCCGAGCTCTCCGAGCCGGATACCCGTCTATGGGAGGACATGGCCCAAGCTCCAAACCTAGAATCGGACAGCGGGCCAGAAAAATTGGGCAACACCCCGGAGCCCGAACTGCCAAGCTCGGAAGCTCCCTTGTCCCTAGGTCTTAGATCAGGTCAGGGTTTGGACTTAAATCTACCCAACCATCCAGATACAAGTGATCTTTCCCACATTAGACAAGAGCCCCAAGAGACAGTACATCACTTCTGGGCCAGATACCTCCTTGTGATGAGCAAGGTCAAGGACTATCGTGAGAAAGACGCAATTTCATTCTTTTGCAAAAATAGCATGGACAAGGGAATCATCAACGCCATAAGTCACCGTGACAGAGCACACTTCGCCGACTTGACGGCCATAGTACAGAAGTACTATGCGATGGAAAGCGCCTGGAAAACCCAAACAAAATTCTGGGATCCTCCGGCTCTCACTAAACCCCTCGTCCGAACTAAAAGGGTGCACTCTCGCAAGTCACTGAATCCAAATACAAAGAAACTAAAGCCCACTACAGGGTGTGGAACCGTATTGGAGGGATGGCTCAATAAACCATGCAAAATTCACAGTACACCGGATACCATACCAACACACAGCCTTAGAGCATGTTGGATACTCCGGCAGGTGGCCAAGAGCGGCAAGGATCTCCTCATCAACAATATCGCAGAGCACCATCCCGCGGAGAATAACAATACAGTACTGACAGTCTTCGAGACTTTCGCCTCAAACAATAGGCGTAAGCGAGCACTCCGCAGCCTCGCCAAAGTCTGCCTCATTGCAGCAATAAATCCATGGAACGACACGGCCATAACCTTCAATGCCAGTTGAAAGATCGTGGATGTCGCCTAGAGGGGGGGTGAATAGGCGCTTTAAAATAATTACGGTTTAGGCTTGAACAAATGCGGAATAAACCTAGCGGTTAATTTGTCAAGCACAAAACCTAAAACAACTAGGCTCACCTATGTGCACCAACAACTTATGCTAAGCAATATAAGCAACTATGTGATAGCAAGATATATGACAAAGAACAATATGGCTATCACAAAGTAAAGTGCATAAGTAAAGGGCTCGGGTAAGAGATAACCGAGGCACGCGGAGACGATGATGTATCCCGAAGTTCACACCCTTGCGGATGCTAATCTCCTTTTGGAGCGATGTGGAGGCACAATGCTCCCCAAGAAGCCACTAGGGCCACCGTAATCTCCTCACGCCCTCGCACAATGCAAGATGCCGTGATTCCACTAAGGGACCCTTGAGGGCGGTCACCGAACCCGTACAAATGGCAACCCTTGGGGGCGGTCATCGAACCCGTACACTTTGGCAACCCTTGGGGGCGGTCACCGGAACCCGTCAAATTGCTCGGGGCGATCTCCACAACCTAATTGGAGACCCCGACGCTTGCCCGGAGCTTTACACCACAATGATTGAGCTCCGAACACCACCAACCGACTAGGGTGCCCAAGCACCCAAGAGGAACAAGCTCAAGGGCACCAAGCACCCAAGAGTAATAAGCTTCTCAACTTGTAACTTCCACGTATCACCGTGGAGAACTCGAACCGATGCACAAATGCAATGGCAAGGGCACACAGAGTGCCCAAGTCCTTCTCTCTCAAATCCCACCAAAGCAACTAATGCTAGGGAGGAAAATGAGAGGAAGAACAAGAAGGAGAACACCAAGAACTCCAAGAACTTGATCCAAGGGGTTCCCCTCACATAGAGGAGAAAGTGATTGGTGGAAATGTGGATCTAGATCTCCTCTCTCTTTTCCAACAAAAACTAGCAAGAATCCATGGAGGGATTGAGAGATAGAAAGCTCGGAGAAGGTCAACAATGGGGGAAGAACACGAGCTCAAAGGATAAGGTTCAATGGGGAAGAAGACCCCCTTTTATAGGAGGGGGAAACCAACCGTTACCCCACTGAACATCCCCGCACAGAGCGGTACTACCGCCAGGGAAGGGCGGTACTACCGCTCCGGGCGGTACTACCGCTCAACCCAGCGGTACTGCCGCGCTGTCAGGGCCCTGACCCCAGGGCGGTACTACCGCTAGGGAAGAGCGGTACTACCGCTTAGGGCGGTACTACCGCTCCTACTGCCGCCCTTAGTGCCGCAAAACTCGACACGAAAAACTTCGTTCGAGAATCGAGGCGGAGGTAGCCCAGACGCACAGCGGTACTACGGCAAAAAATCCCAAGCGGTACTACCGTTCGGAGAGCGGTACTACCGCTCTGAGAGCGGTACTACCGCTGGGGAGCTTCGGCGGTACTACCGCTGTGGTCGTGGTACTACCGCTGGGGCCAACCTTATGCCTCAACCACGAAAATAAAGAATACTCCAAGGAAACCAGAACTGCCATAACTTCTGCAAATGAGCTCCGAATTGAGCAAACTCAAGCTTGTTGGATAGAGCAAGACGAGTAGCATCAAAACAACGAGTGAAACCTCCAATCGAGAAGAACCGGCATACCCTCCAACATCGAAAACATCATAGAAGGTGCATGAGAACTCCGTTTTCGATGAACTCGAGCTTGTCATAAAAATGACCATAAGCTCCAAATCTCACAAGGAGAAGAACCAAACAAGAACCAAAAAGATGGTGCAAGGATGCAATGGTTTGAGCTCTCTACGAACGATACGATCAAGTAGCTCATCAAGAGCCCCCCTTGATAGTACGGCAATCAATCCTATAACCCAGTCTCCCACAACTACCGTGAGACCGGTAAAATAGAAAACCTATCAAGGGCAAACCTTTGCCTTGCACATGGTCCACTTGAGTTAGATGATGACGATCTTGACTCCCTCAAGTTGGACCACCTTTCTTGATTGCATTGGCTCGAAGAAGACTAGTTGATTGCTCCCCCATACTCCACTATGGGTGAGCCACTCTTCTGCACATCTTCACAAGTCCATTGTCGCCACAATGGACGGCAAGCTTCAAGTATATGATCTCTTCGTGATGATTCTACTTGAGCTTGCACACGGCAACCTAACCCCACAAAGAACTCGCACGAAGACCATGGGTTAGTACACAAAGCGTAATTGACCATGCTTACCATACCATGGGATCGCTTGATCCCTCTCGGTACATCTTCTATGCTTTGTGTGTTGATCAACTTGATTCATTCTTTGACTTAGTCTTGATCAACCTTGAATCTTTCCAACTCTCTTCATTTTGATGATGTCTTGAAGGTAAACATGAATGATCACACAATCTTCTTCTTCAAGACATGCTTGCAATAAGCTCAACACTCATAAGACCAATCTTTGGATAATTCCTTAATACCAACTTGGTCATCACAAACTCTCCTTGAAACCAACAAATGGACTCCAAGAAAAGCCTATGGACAAACCCTTCAAATATAACTCAAGGCAACCATTAGTCCATAGAGATTGTCATCAATTGCCAAAACCAAACATGGGGGCACCGCATGTTCTTTCACCAGTGAGGAACCTCAATTCTGAATAGTCCGAGCACCAGCCGCTTTGGTCCTTAGTCCAATTGTGGACGGCTTCCGGCTTACTAACGTGCTCATGGACGGTGGCAGCGGATTAAACCTCATCTACGAGGAAACACTCAACAAAATGGAGATAGACAAGAGCCGCATTGAGCAAAGCAGCACGACCTTCAGAGGAATCATCCCTAGTCGGGAGGCACGATGTGCGGGAAAAATCACACTGGATGTGGTATTCGGCACGCCGGAGAATTATAGGTCCGAAGAAATCACATTCCAAGTGGCCCCGTTTAGTAGTGGATACCACGCCCTTTTAGGGCAGGATGCATTCACGAGCTTCCAAGCTATACCCCATTACGGGTACATGAAGCTCAAGATGCCTGGGCCCAATGGAATCATCACTCTAGCTAGTGATCCGGACATAGCACTCCGCGCCGAAAATAAAACCGCCAAACTAGCCCTTGAGGCATTATCCGAAGCTCTTGCGGCCGAAGAACTAACTGCGCTGCACTCCACAGTGGATAGGGACAACATGATACTCGACAAACGACCCAAGTCCACCTCTTTTAAACCAGCGGACGAAATAGTCAAATTCCAGGTCCACCCAACGGACCCTACAGAAACAGCATCCATTGGGGCACAGCTGAACCCCACAATAGACGTTGCACTGCGAGAGTTGTTGCGTGAGAATTGGGATATCTTCACCTGGCATCCTTTTGACATGCCATGTATCCCACGCAGGCTGGCCGAGCATAGCCTAAACATATTAAAGGGATACAAGCCGGTCAAGCAAACTCTTCGGTGCTTTTCAGAACCTAAGCGACAAGCCATGGGAGAAGAGCTAGCCAAGCTACTCGAAGCCGGATTCATCAGAGAGATAAAACATCCGGACTGTCTAGCAAACCTGGTGATGGTACCAAAGAAGGACAAATCCTGACGCCTATGTGTCGATTTCAAGAAACTCAATAAGGCTTGCCCCAAGGATCCCTTCCCCTCCCTCGCATCGATCAAATCATCGATGCTACCGCAGGACACGACTCATTGTGCTTCCTCGACGCATACTCCGGATACCATCAAATCAAGATGGTAGAATCCGATCAAGCCGCAACGGCATTCATCACTCCATACGGCCCCTTCTGTTTTAACACCATGCCTTTCAGGCTAAAAAATGCCGGTGCAACCTATCAATGCATGATTCAGACATGCTTGGAAATACAAATCGGCAAAACAGTCGAGGCATACATAGACAATGTGGTCATCAAAACCAGACACGTCGAATCTTTAACAGACGACTTGAGGCTTACGTTCGATAATCTCCGAACATATGACATCAAGCTCAATCCGGAAAAATGCGTCTTTGGCGTACCTGCCGGAAAGCTCTTGGGCTTCATCATTTCCAATAGAGGAATTGAAGCAAATCCGGTTAAAATCCGAGCTCTGTCAAGCAAATCCAGAAATTAACTAGATGTGTGGCTGCTCTAAGCCGCTTTATCTCCCGATTAGGAGAAAAGGCACTACCTCTCTATCGCCTTCTTCGATGCACCGAACACTTCGAGTGGACGGATGCGGCTACGGCCGGACTGGAAGAAATAAAGGCCCTCCTGGCCAGCAATCCAATCCTGGCCGCGCCAAGTATCGGCGAACCTATGCTGTTATATATAGCTGCAACACATCAGGTTGTAAGCGCAGTGCTCGTCGTCGAATGAGAGACGAACGGACATAAATTCCCGCTTCAAAAGCCGGTATACTACGTATCCACTGTCCTCACTCCATGCAAGTCACGGTACCCACATTATCAAAAGATAGCATACGCGGTCTTCATGGCATCCGGAAACTATGACACTGCTTTCAAGAGTGTTCTATCATGGTGGCCTCCGAAGTACCACTCAACGATATAATCAATAACCGCGATGCCACGGGCCGGATTGCTAAGTGGGATATCGAGCTCCTCCCGTTCGACATCACATACAAACCACGGCGAGCCATTAAGTCGCAAGTACTGGCTAACTTCGTCGCCGAATGGACAGAAGCCGAACTCCCTAAAGAGTACGGCGCGTACTCCAATTAGATCATGCACTTTGACGGCTCTAAGATGTTGGCTGGTCTTGGGGCAGGCGTTGTCCTGACATCCCCCACCGGAGATACAGTCCAATACATACTCCAAATACTATACACAGACTCCAACAATGCAGCCGAATACGAGGTTCTGTTGCACGGTCTTCCGATGGCAGTCTCCATGGGCATTCAACGCCTAGAAGTGCGTGGGGATTCGAACCTCCCAATATCTTAAATAAATGGAGATTTCGACGCCAAGGACCCAAAAATGGCGGCTTACCGCAATGCTATCCTCAAAATGTCAGCTCGATTCGAGGGGCTCGAATTCGACCATGTGGTCCGGGAAAATAATCAAGCGGCGGATATCCTCGCCCGCATCAGCGCCAAGCGCGACCCCGTCCCACCTAATATCTTCTTGGAAAGGCTATTCAAGCCATCCATGGTGTGGGAAGGGGAGACTGGCAATACCAGTCAAGATCCGAACACAACCCTAGATCCTGAACACTCTGACGTAATCGGAGGCTCCGCCACCCAAATAACACCTTCGACCCACGTGATCATGGCTGTCATCGCCCCGTGGACTAAACCCTTCTTAGCCTACTTAAATAGGCAAGAACTCCCTAAGGACCAAAATGAGGCACGTTGCATTGTGCGGCGCTCTAAAGCCTACAAGAATCCACGAGGGAGAGCTTTATAAGAAAAGCGCGACTGGAGTGCTCCAAAGGTGCATCTCCGAAGAGGAAGGGCGGCAGCTCTTGGCCGAAATTCATGCCGGACTCGGAGGCCACCACGCCGCAGCTTGGGCACTCGTAAGCAAGGCCTTACGTACTGGTTTCTACTGGCTGACAGCCCGGGCAGACGCTCAGGACCTTGTCCAACATGGCGTCGGTTGCCAGCTTTTTGCAAATCAAAGCCATATGCCACCTATCGCTCTCCAAACAATCCCCATAACTTGGCCCTTTGCGGTCTGGGGGCTTGATATGGTTGGACCCCTTAAAGGAGGAAGCCATAAGAAGAAATACTTGTTGGTCATGGTGGATAAATTCACCAAATGGATAGAAGCCAAACCAGTTAAAACGGCTGAGTCTGGACCAGTGATAGACTTCATATCCGTGGTCGTACACCGTTACGGTGTCCCCCACAGCATCATCACCGATAACGGCTCAAACTTCACGGCCGACGAGGTGAAAACTTGGTGCGCCAAAATGGGCATTAAGCTCGATTATGCCTCCGTCTATCACCCCCAAACAAACGGTCAAGTCGAACGAGCAAATGGTCTTATTATGAGCGGCATTAAACCCAGACTAGTGCGATCCTTGAAGGAATCAGATATGCACTGGGTAGAAGAACTCGACTCCGTACTATGGGGGCTGCGGACCACGCCAAATCGCACCACCGGATACACACCATTTTTTATGGTGTACGGTGCAAAGGCAGTGCTACCCTGCGATATCATTCATGACTCACCTCGAGTGCGCATGTACGAAGAGAGAGAAGCCGAGCTGGACCGGCAGGACATTTTAGATGCCCTGGAGGAGGAGCGTGACATCGCAAAGGCTCGTTCTGCATTCTATCAGCAGTAGGCTCAAAGGTATCAAAGCAGAGAAGTACGGGCCAAAACTTATAACGTTGGCGAACTGTTCTACGCCTACCAGAGAAGAAAAAGGACAAGCTCAAGCCCAAGTGGGAGGGTCCCTTCATCATTAATAAAGTTCTCTCCGGAGGAGCGTACCATCTGCGTGATGCATCAGACAATCGACTCGAGCCGAACCCATGGAATGCGGCCAGACTCCGAAGATTCTATGCCTAGTGCCGAACTCTGTGTTCATCTCCTTACCTCCACCTTTCTTTTTTAAGTTATATCCTCTCTCTCTTTCTTTTTTTATAACCTTAAAAGCTTCAAGTATGCTTCGACCACACACTCCTGCCACGCTATGCGCGCTCAATATACCTGGGGGCTTCTTATACATAAGCTTAATATAATTACCTTCTGGGCTTTATGCCCGCCACATATGCGTCATTCCTCCACATGTACCTTTTTTCACCATTATATTAATCGATATGACTTAAGTTTTGGCCAAGCTGGGTTGCCTGGAACTTGTGTTTATGCCCTACGTTCCCGTTAATTCGGCTAGGGCATAAGGGGAGCACCTTTGCAATTGTTACTGCCGGGTTAGCCGGATGTGTACCTCAGACTGGATGAAGCCGAAAGCTAGCGTTCTTAAGGGAATATTTGATTGGTGAACAAAAGATGTTTCTCACTTATTGCAAAACATGCCCCCAGATGCTTATATCCTGCGTCGTTTTTTGCAGTTCGGACATGCACATTAATGCATGTGTACCCAGGGAAAGGAACCCTTAACGGAACTATTCTCCCTAGAAGATGTTTCTTACTATCCATGTAATATAACATAGCTAGTTGGGTACTTGTCTGTTCAAGCACTTATGACCCCTACGCCTGGTTTCCACGCGTACCCCGGTTTTTACATAACTGAGCGGGTATTCGGATACACTCCGGACTGTCGGGTCCAGAGATTGAAGCGAAAAGGTCCGCCAAGACAAATGATTTACAATTCGGCTAGGGAAAAAATATGTCCTTTGAAGTACAAAGTCACTTAAACTGACTAAATTCTTCTTCTATACCATCCAACAGGCTGTCTAGCCTACAATCCTGTTGGGAATACTTCGCGGCTAATGCTACCTGGTCATATACCAGACTAATGGGGATCTCTTTCCCATCTGACCCTACAGGTCCGACCTCGGCCATGTGGTTCGGGTCAGCTTTGGTGTATCGTGTCTTCACCATGGCCCAGGCCTCCCTTGCACCTTGTCGGCAGGCCGATATCTTCCATAATCGGAAGCGCCGCCGCGCTCCCTTGAGCATCTCCACGAGCTCTCCCATGCCTCCGGGCAGGGATGCGGACGGCCACAAGGCCTGGGAAATACCCTGCATCACCTACCAAATTTGCCCGTGCAGTTGTGAGAGCTCTTGCAGAAGATCACCTGCAGATCCGGGCATCTCCTCTTCGGGACGACCTGTCAGCATACCTACAGACATAATTCTGTTAGCCCGCTTCTTCGCTGAACTTTATAAAGGTTTGTTCGAGCACTTACTAAAAATGCCGCGTCGAAGCCTCTTATTCTCCTTCATGGAGTCAGCAAGTTGGGCCCGAACATCTTATAATTCAACGTACAGCCAGGTCTTCGTGTCCGGGAGATTATTTTTCTCCCGTATAACCTTTGTAAGCACGCGCTCGCCAGCCTTTAGCTGTCGTTCAGCATATTGCTCATCCCCCGGTAGGATCTCCGGATTACCTCCGGGATTGTCTGCAGAATCTATTGTTAGATTTGCATTAATGCCGAATACTAACTAGTACATGTCATTACATTCATTCCGATCAAGAGAAGTATTACCAGATGGGGCCTTCTTGGACTCCTCCATTCCGGCAACTGCGGCCCGCAACTGGGCTTTGCACTCCTCCAGCTCTAGACAACTGGGTATTCTTCTATGTAAGAACCTATGCATACAATGATCCTTAAATCAGTTGTGCCAACTATTTCAAGTCTCAGGGGCTACTGATATACATACTTATCAAATTTTATTACCCATATATCCTTTACATACTGGTCCGTGGCTCTGGCGAGGCCATCTTGAGCAGCTCGGATGTACGCGTCCCCTGAGTTGAAGGCATTGAACGCCTCTTCAGAGAAATTAGGGTCGCGTAGCGTGGCCCGTCGGCGCCTATGATTCATGGCGCTCTCCACTTCGGATTTTGTAGCGGATAATCTATCTGCATCCTCTGTAGGAGGATCGTCCGGCGTTGTCCCCGCGTTGACCTCCGCCCTTGAGTCCGGCCTCGGAGTCCGGCTGGTGGAGGCGTGGCCGGCAGGCTCTCCGGATATAGTCCGGCAAGCGCTTTTTCTGCCAGGAAACCATGGACATTGTTATATTTTAAAGACGATAATTACGTAGCAGGTTTTTAATCGTACCTCCGCAACGGTGTCTCGGTCCTGACCGCCTTCCTTTTAAGCCTACCCGACTTCGGTGCCCCTTGTTGATGAGTCACCGCGGGTTCGGCGCGGCGTCCCGATGGCCTTCCCTGTAAAACGCAATACATGTGCAGTCGGTAAGGCGCAAAGAGGGGATCCTTCTTGGAAGTTGGGATTCCGGTTTTACTTACATGTGATACAGGGAGTAGGCCAGGATAATCAGCTATGATGGCCACCAAGGCACCATCACAGCTTAACTGGTAAAATGTCTTGTCGACGAGCTCCACAAATATGTCCGGATCTTCTTCAAGTCTGGGGTCGAAGGGCCCGGTCGGGGTCCTCTGGCTGTGGAGACGGGCTGTGAACCTCCCTCATAGCTTTTCGCAGTTCCTGCTATGAATTGGCAAGGTAAATATTTGTGCTAAAGAATGCGAGAAAGACTGGAATAAAAGATAGCAGCTCACCTAGCTTGGGGGGTTGTACATGGAGAATCCATCCCGTGGCTTAATACGGATGAACTCCTCTTCTTCTCCTTTGTACAAATTGGACAGTATTTTCGCCAGAGCGGCGGCGGAGTCCGGACCTTTACGGCCGCAACGGGTGGCATCGTCTTCTCCATTGAAGTGCCACATGGGTTTCCCACGATATTGAAGTGGCTGCACTCCCCGCATTATACATATTGACATAACCTCAACTATTGTCAGTCCTTATTTGGCCAGCGTCTTTATCCTGTCCATCAGGAAAAGGACCTCTCTGTTATCTTCCTCTTGGGGGCTACGGGGGCGCCTGTTGTGGCATTTCTTCAATGGGGCATTTAAAAACTCAGGAAGGCCCATCCGAATAGGGCCCGGAAGAGGGATGTCCTCCATATAGAACCACTCTGAAGGCCAGTCTTGGGATGTCCTCTTCGGAGTACCGGACAAGTATCCGGTCCCGGCGATGCGCCATATTTTGGCTCTGCCCACTTGATATACCGACCCCTCCTGAGTGCGGGGTACGAGGCAGAATAGCCTCTTCCATAGCTCGAAATGAGCTTCGCAGCCCAGAAATAGCTCGCAGAAGGCAACGTAGCCTGCGATGTGTAAAATGGAGGCGGGGGTGAAGTTATGCAGCTGGAGGCCATAGAACTCTAGGAGCCCGCGGAGGAACGGATGGATTGGAAATCCAAGTCCCCTCAGCAAGTAAGGGACAAGGCATACCCACTCCCCCTTGGACGGGTTGGGCAAACTCTCCGCTTGCTCCCCGCCATTATAAGTGGCTAGTCCGGCTCGGACGGGGACCATGTATGCAGGAGGGAGAAACCCCTGGGTCTGCAACTCTACCAATCGGCTATGGGGAACGGAACACTTCTCCCAATCTCCTGGCTTAGTGCTACAGGAGCGAGAGGAGGAGCCGCGATGGTCGGCCATGATGGGATGGATTTTTCCGGGCGCGCTCTGATGGATACTCGCTGGGAGGAGATGGTGTGATTTGGATTTGAGGATTCCCGTCTCTTTAAATAGACAATTTACTTACATGGTCAGGGTGGCAAATGTAAAAATGCCCCGACTTCTCGCATTCGCTCGACACATGGAGATAGCCATTATTAAAGCACAGAAGCCGAGGAGTGCAACATTAATGGGAAGCCGGACACTGCTCGTTACAACAAGTACTCTGGAGAATTTGGAGAAGAACCCGCCTTGCAATGCCGAAGACAATCTGCGCGCCGAACTCATCGTCATTGAAGCCGGTTCAGGGGCTACTGAGGGAGTCCTGGATTAGGGGGTCCTCGAACAGCCGGACTATATACTTTGGCCGGACTGTTGGACTATGAAGATACAAGATTGAAGACTTCGTCCCGTGTCCGGGTGGGACTCTCCTTTGCGTGGAAGGCACGCTTGGCAATTCGGATATGTAGATATCCTTCTCTGTAACCGACTATGTGTAACCCTAGCCCCCTCCGGTGTCTATATAAACCAGAGGGTTTAGTCCGTAGAAGAACAACAATCATAATCATAGGCTAGCTTCTAGGGTTTAGCCTCTACGATCTCGTGGTAGATCAACTCTTGTAATAATCATATCATCAAGATCAATCAAGCAGGAAGTAGGGTATTACCTCCATCGGGAGGGCCCGAACCTGGGTAAACATCGTGTCCCCTGCCTCCTGTTACCATTAGCCTTAGACGCATAGTTCGGGACCCCCTACCCGAGATCCGCCGGTTTTGACACCGACAGACATGACTTCCCATGCTCCTCATATCATCTTTGCTCCTCATTGATACCAACACCTGGCATGTGGATGTCGCAGATTCACTAAAAAATACCTACATAGTCCTGGGGATCTTCGGATCTAGTTATCTAGGCCCTTAAATTAGACAACAAGCAATGTGTATACCATGCACACAAAAAATCTCCCAATCAATATTCCAAGTAATCACACATTAGTAATCGAAGTAATAGGCACTATCTCATCTTATACCATTCCCCTCCTCTCTCACACTTGAGAGGGACTACTCGCACATGCAAGGGTGGTCACAATCAAACGGTTATATCAAATGAAGGGAAATCGTATCGATAATACCGTATCATCACAACAAGATGAATGATTATCCAAGTCTCAATCTTTGGCTCAAAGTACGAAACAAGGATACAAACCCTCACAATGTTGGAGTTTTCATTCTCTTCCTCTCTCTTAGAGTTATTGATAGTGAAGTGGTGGATCTCCTCAATGGAGGGATCTAGGATGAATCTAAATGAAGATATTCCCTCTAGTTCTCCTCTCTTCTCTTATACTTCTAGTGGTTGTGTGTTTTCTCCCTTCTCTATTATCCGAATGTTTTCATTCTACTTAGAAGAGTGGTGGGTTTGAAGATATGCTAGTGGTGCTACATGGTACAAGCAGCGGTATGAGAGCCCTCTCTCATACCAGAGCCCAGATAGGCTCCTGGATGCCCACTCTTGCTTTGTCTTCTGTAGGAAGTTGTTCGTCACCCCTTATTCTTCTCAATCTTGGTGTTGGTTTCCTTAAAATACCTAAGTAATGTGATCAAAGTCAAGCACCAAGTTTTGTCCGATTTTGACAGACTGGGAGCAAAAGCCGGTGAGAGCGCAACATAATAAAATGCAATATCTCCCAGAAAAAAGATGCAAAATGGAGTAGATATAGCATTCATATTTAAAAATCATGCAACATTGTGCTAATATATGAAGGGTTGCACGTAATCATGATTCCTTGCCAAATAGAGTTCACACAAATATTGTGTTCAAGTTATGGGTCTTTATCTTGCATGGGAAAAAAATTACCACTACACCCAGCTTGCCACTCATAACCCAAATGTAAGTGCCTAGACAAATGAGCTTCATAACACAACATTTATGCTACAAGTCTTCCCCTACTCATAGCCGAAATCTGGATATAACCATGGTGGATCTTTCATAGGCCAGATAAGTAGCCCACTCTCCAAGAATCACTCATGGTACATCTACTCATTGGTCATTGGAGTGGTGGCCTAATGTCAACTACGCACTTCTATTTTTGTAGTCACTTGTTGGGCTCCAAGTGCAGAGGATTGTAGGGCATCACCGATTTTCTAAGTGGATGACCTAAGATTTATCAGTCTATATGCGTAGAATGAAAGTATTCTCCTCTCAAGCAACCCTGCAATCAAGATACAAGTATCTCTAGTGTCCCAAACACACCTAGCACACATGTCAATTCTGTAGTGCCCTAGTTCGGCGAAGAGATTGACAATATAGATGGTACACTTGTTTTTATATTTTTGGAATGAATAAAAACATCAAAGTGAAAGTGTGCAAACATGACTGAAATGAGATTTTGCTGATAAAAAACAAGGCCTATGGTTTATAGGTTAACTAAAGGAAACTCTCAACATTAATAATTTGATTAAGATATATGATCTAACCTCAGAATGTTCCAATTTTATTAAATAGGATGAGACTCGTAAGTGCGGTAAAGAGTCACACCCAATGGTCATCTTTCTAATCTTGATCTAATGAGCACTCATATGTCACTTCAGGTGTCTCCCAAAATTATACTAAGCAATGACCATATGATCTTCATGATTCCCGAAGTTGAATACACAACATGAACATGATTCGATCCAACATAAAAGGCACTCATATCCGGAAGCACATCATATAGTTAACAACATTAATAAAGCCCAATATCACAATCATGTTTGGCATCATATGAACAAGAGAGAAAAAAGGATGACACATAGCTATTACTTACAAACCCTCAACCCCAAAGGAGTCTACACACGTCACCATGAGAGGATTACAAAGAAACAATTGTTGGTGATGCTGATGGAGATGGCGTAGATGTCCTGATCGTCATTCAGGCACCGCCGGAGGAAAGGGGGGAGAGGCCCCTCCTTCTTTTTCTTCCTTGGTCGTCTCCCCGGCATGGATAGTTGCTTCCCCTCTATTTTTCATGGCTATGGTGGAGAGCGCCTTCCCCGAGACTTGATGTCAGTTTCGAGAGTAATTTTTTGCCTCCCGTCACCGTTTTATCTCCTTATGGATATTCATAACTCCGAAAAATAGGACGGTGGATATTTCTCCGCCAACGATGGTGTCGCAGGTGGACTAGGGCCGGAAGCACTTCGCCCCACCCACACTAGGGCATATCTGAGGAACCGGTAATGGAACCCAAGCGGCGGGGTGGGTGTGAGTCTGAAGAGGCTGGGCGACGTCGAGCCCAAAAGGGACGCACGGCTGAGCGGACACATGTTGTGTCTGGGCCTGCGAGGGAGGGGGGAGATCGCCGGTATGGGACTGGCAGCCGGTAGAAGCTCTCTCTCTCTCTCACACACACACACACACACCAAAAGCGAAGAGAAGCTGGTCGTGGACCATGCATTCTTTTCTTCATCATGATACATTAGTCAACTTGAGCTTTTGAAGATCATTCTTATTCGCAGAGCCATCAACAATGACATACTACACATCAACTTGGTTAATTAATTGCATTAATTTTCTACTAGTCATAGCACTCAACGCGCTAACATTGAGAATCATGCATGCATACGAAAGCATGATCTAGAAAAAAATGGAATATGAAGAAGTCAAACAAAATATTTCCTCGTTTCGTTTTTGTTGTCGCCATTTGTATACCTGATTTGTACTACCGTAGTTCTCCCACCGCGACAAGAAAAATAGAACGGAGGAAGTACTTAACAAAATATGGGATGTACGTGTACAATGTTTCTGGAGCTGAACTTCAATTTTGAATCAGAGCAAAAATGATAGACAATGGTCGGTTTTGTAATTCCTAAAAAAGGGTTTTGTAATCGGTTTTGCAAATTCCTCCGTAAAGTTTTCAATTATATAAGTCCAACTGTAAGGTGTGCATACATCCCGGCATCGAGAAAGCGTGTGTTTAGAGTGTGTTTTCTCAGACCGTGCAAAAGTCGACTAGTGCTCATCTTTTGAACTAGGCAAACAGCCCAAGTGGACGACATGCGTGTTTGCGTTTCAACGGTTGGTCCCAGCCCGTTCTCTAACACCCTTTGATTCCAGCCACCCAATTGCACCATCAATCAAAGATTCTGGGCGTGGACAATTGCACCATCCAAGCAAGCAACCATGTCGACGCATATGCATCCTTAATTTTGTGCAATTCAAGCTAGGTACGTACTCGTATTAGTTTTTAGAGAAGGAGGATAACCCTGGCCTTTGCATCTGGGCGATGCATACGGCTATTTTATTAATTATTCTCACAAGACCTTACAAAGTAATATCACAGTAAGACTAAAGTCGCCGTCTAAGCAACAAACTGTCGCTACGCCTATCCAGTTGATGAACGGACGCAGATAGCCCGGGCCTAATACCAAACAGACATCGCAGCCAAACCTAACATCTAAGATCTGAGGGCCCATCTAGGACGCCTGCCTGGCATGGATCTCACCGGTCCGGCATGCTCTCAGAGGCCGCCGCCGCCAACTGCCACCGCTCCATCTTCAGAACTGTACTGATGCATTAACTTTGGTCGGTCTAGCTATCGTCGACGCCATCACGGCGTCCAACGGCACCTCCTCCCTGCGCGCAAATTGCTGTGCACGTCGCGGTCGCCACTGATACACCTCAGCACCATGCTGCCAAGTACCACCAGCCGACACAGCTTGAAGTCTTTGGAAGATCTTTCATGCGTAGCACCTGCCGACCAGGCATGGCAAAGCGTAGCACCTGTCGGTCAGGCATGACTTGAAATCTCCACCGAAGCTCCATGCAAGACGAAGCCGCCCCACCTCCTGCCTCTGACTTCCAGCGCTGCTCCACAAACGATGCTCCCAAGAGAGAAACGACACCGCAGTGCCGCCATCATCCGATTTGTAACACCAGATCCTAGGGTTTCCCCCAGAGCAGCACGAGTGGGTCGACAATAGTTACACGACAATGCCTCCATCAAGGTAACGGCGTAGAACGCCGCCATCGCCTGCCAACAGCTCGATTTTCACCGGCAACCATGTCTCCCCAACTCGCAGCCGGGACTAGATGATGGATCTCGAGATCCGATCACCAAGCCTCTGGCCGGCCATCTTTGACGACGAAGATGACCACCATCATTGGCCAACTAGACGACGCGAGATGAAGTAGGGCGCTGCCAGCGTGCGTCCTGGCCAGCACCACCGGTGCTAGGCCTGTCCCGGACCACGCCTCCTGGCCGCGGGCAACGGCAAACGCTGTCACGACGAGGAAGCAGACCGGAAGCCCAGATCCAGCCCACCCACGCGCCGCCACGTGGCCACCACCGTCGTCGTCGTGAGGGACGCCGCCTCACGGGCAGCAGGCGCCAGCCCCCGGCGGAACACCGCCGCACGCCATCGGCCGCCGCGAGATCTGCGTGAGAACGGCGAGTACGCCCCGCCGCCACCTTCCCTGGGGATCACGCGGGCTTCGCCGGTGTCCCCTCCGGCAGCGGCGAAGCGGGGGAGGAGCGGGGAGGGCGGCTAGCGGCGCGGTTAGGGTTAGGGGCGGGGAGCAACACCAAGGAAGTGGCTGGTTCAGAAGCACGTACTCGTATTAGTTAGCCTGTCAATTCGCTGCGCTTTTGTTTTCTCTTGTTCTGGTCCGGTCCTGACCTTGTCAGCCTTCCGGCCAGGAAGCACGAGGCTGCAGCTCGTCAATGGAGCTCTACAATATTGCAGAGCGTTCGCACATGCGCACGCGCATAAAAACATGCAGCTTGTACGCAAGCACTATATAAGCATATGCTTCCACTCATGTTCAACACATTAATATTATCTCCTTGTTACTTGCTTCTTCTGCGCTGTGCAGCGATCGCTCTCATCACCAGACACCAGTCAATAGGCATGCCGTCCTCCAGGGCCCCTTGTTGGGTCGCGCTGCTCCTCTTCGTTGCTCTGGTTGCCACCGCCAATGGCAGCGAGCTCTTCGCGGGTTACTACGAGAAGACGTGCCCCAACGTGCAGCACGTCGTGCGGTCAGTGATGGCGAGCAGGGTCGCCGCCCAGCCGAGGATGGCGCCGGCCGTCCTCCGCCTCTTCTTCCATGACTGCTTCATCAACGTATATACGCACCTCTATTCTATACTTGTACATATACTCTACCTACTACAGTACTATGCATGGTTACATTTGCTAAATACTGTACGATTTACAAATGACATGCCAGGGATGCGATGCTTCCATTCTCCTGGACGCAACTCCCTTCTCCCCCGGCGAGAAGGATGTGAAGCCGAACGCCTCCCTCACCGGCTACACCGTCATCGACGACATCAAGTCCGCGCTAGAGCACGACTGCCCGGCCACTGTCTCCTGCGCCGACGTCATCGCCCTTGCGTCCCGCGACGCAGTCGCCCTGCTCGGAGGTCCCACCTGGAGCGTGCCCCTCGGCCGCAAGGATTCGCGCTTCGCCGCCGACCCGGAGTCCACCAAGAAAGGCCTCCCCAGCCCCAAAGACGACCTCGCCGAGCTCGTCACCATGTTCGCAGAGCTCAACCTCGACGCTCGTGACATGACCGCGCTCTCCGGTGCCCACACTGTCGGGATGGCCAACTGCGAGACCTATAGGGACCGTGTCTACGGCCCCAATGGCGACATCGACCCCTCCTTCGCACAGACCACGCGACAGACGTGCCAGGGTACTTCTGGTAAGGCGCCGTTCGACGCGCAGACGCCGATGAGGTTCGACAACGCTTACTACCGGAACCTTATCGCGCGGCGTGGTCTCCTCACCTCCGACCAGACCCTATACGGCGGTGGAGGTCTGCAGGATAATCTCGTGGAGATGTATAGCGCCGACGGTGAGGCGTTCGCGAGGGACTTCGCCAAGGCCATGGTGAAGATGGGAAACATACCTCCGCCCAAAGGAATGCCAGTGGAGGTGAGGCTCAAGTGCTCCATGGCCAACCACTGATTGCTTGATCCCAAGTGCATAATGTAATCAGGCCCGGTCATATCTGATTTAATTATTATTATTATTAAATTTACTATTTGTAACGAGTACTCATGCAATAAATGGTTTTTTCGTCTGTTTTTAACATCAGTACAGACACAAGCATCCATATATATGTGCATACAATCATCCCTATAAACACACACTTTATCTCTATGAGCAATTGAGTACCTCCGAGAGACTGAGCAGGCATATCATGTTGAGATTTTACGAAGTCATTGTATGCGTCTTGTAGTCGACGGAAACGTCTCCTCCCACTGAACGTGTATGTATCGCCGAAAATCCTGAAATAAATCCAGAATAAATGTGAGCACCAGAACTTGAATCTTGGTGGGCTTTCTCTCCATTCTAGAATATAAGGTGTATTAGTTTTCGTGCAAGTCAACCATTTGAATCTTTGACCAAGGTTATAGAATAAAATAACAACATCTGCAATACCTAATAGATAAAATACAAAACTATTCTTCGTGATTTATCAAATGATATAAATTTTGTATTGTGGATATTGATATATCTCTACTCCTAATGTCTCAGTTGGTAGGTCGCGTTCCGGGTTTTATTTTCGTCCCACCTCACCCAGTCTTTTTTGGTACTTCTTTAGTACTTGCTCCCACCTTCCGCTCAGCCGAGACGGTTTATTTTCGTACTCCCTCCCACCTTTCAGGTAGTTCCCTCCACGCAAAAAAATCGAACCAACCAATCTCTACTCCTAATGGAGCAGTTGGTAGTCTTCGCCGGTCAATTTTCGTCCCACCACTTTCGTCCGGGTTTTTTCGTAGGTTAACTGTCGTAGATTTTTTTCGTCGCCTTCCCCACTTCATCGGTTTATTTTCACTTCACCCTCTCACACAACGAAAAAAACTGAACGGATCAGAACTTTCCATACTGACGCAAATTATTTAGTAATGTCTTTATGTAAAAGAATCAATCATAATCAATCTCTAAAGATCAAATCTAAATTGATTAATCTTCATAACGTTTGTTTCCTTTCGAATCACGTCCATAACTTTCCTTCCTTGTTTGGGCAGAAACTGTTTGGTAGCAGAGATTAGGAAGCTTCCTATGAGTGTAGTAATAGGAAGTATTCTTTTTCTTGATGATTTGTTTCCATGCATGATGATAGTAAATTATGCCAACATTCACCACTATTTATCAATGTCATCAATCGTATCCATTTCTACCAGTTTTAAGGGAATCTGCTCGCTATGTCTGTTTAAGGGGATCCGCTCGCTAAGTCATCGTCGCATGTTATTTTCACAAACAATCTCTACTCCTAATGGAGCAGTTGGTAGCCTCGTACGGTTTATTTTTGTCCTCCTCCCACCTCCCCTGTTTTTTTTTCATCCTCTCTCCCACCTCCCAATTTCGTTGGTTTTTTTCGTCGGTTTTTACTCGCCTCCTCCCACCTCCCAATTTCGTCCGGTTTTTATTCGTCCCACCTCCCACCACCCCCTCGTACTGGTTCTTTTTCTCTCCACTCTTTCCTTGCAAACCAATAATTTTCTAACATACAAAAGATCACGAATCTATCTTTCCTTACCCGAACCAATCGCGCCCTACATCAATGCATTTCTTTATTAAGAAAACTAACACGTAAATCTTAACGCATTGCAAACAAATCCCGTTATGGACCTAATTAATTTATTATGGAATCTATACGTGGTCGCATTGGTTCTTTTTCTCTCCACTCTTTCCTTGCAAACCACTAATTTCCTAACATACAAAAGATCACGAATCTATCTTTCCTTATCCGAATCAATCGATCCCTACATCAGTGCATTTCTTTATTAAGAAAACTAACACGTAAATCTTAACGCATTGTAAAGAAATCCCGTTATGGATCTAATTAATTTATTATGGAATCTGTACGTGGTCGCATCTCTCCCCTCGTGAAAAAATCACATCCATCTCCCGTTAAAAAGGAAAAGAGAACATGAACGATCAATCCCACACCCTGCATCTCAGTAGCAAAAAATCGCCCCCGCCTCTGCTACTGCGCCTCGCCGTGTGCCCGGCTCGACCCATGCCTCGCCTGCATGGCTGGACGCCGCCGTCTCCACCGCCACATACAAGAAAATGGTGGGCAGAACCATCCATTCAAATCGCACACCCCCACCCTCCTCCGCAATCCCTAGCCCCGCATCACCCTATCGCTTTCTCGCCTCTCTTTCCCCTCGATGTAGATGGTGCCGAGCGGCGGCCTCGAGCACCGACAGTGCCGCCCTCTCTATCTTCGCTGCGTCGAGAGATGGGCCGAGGCTATCGTCGGTTCGCCGCCCATGATTGGGCCGTCCTCCGGTTGTCGCGCACCACCGGCTCCACCTAACGTGCCCGACCCTCTCCGCTTTCGACCTTCCGGTGACCACATCCCTCCGCGCCTCCATCCATCATCCACAAGGCCACTCCCTGCACCCACCCTCCTAAATTCTCCATACCGGCGGACAATCACCGAAGATCCAAGTTGGCCCGATATCAATTTTCTTACATGCTTTCTTTATCAGTTGGTGATGGGAATGGGTTCCAATTTCTCTCTCTGACTGTGGATTCGCAGGCAAGAAGCGCTTCTACATGCATCCTCCTGTCGGTCCCTAAAGTACCAAGGTAAATGGTTGATGTTGCGTTTGTCTAGGATGATATATGTTGGCTCTGTTCCGGTTCATCCGAGCAGTTTGGTGACTAATTTACTGATAATTTAATTATATTAATTAAATGAGTCGGGTGTATCGTCGTGCATTTATCTTGCCAGTAATGTTCTGTGATGCTCTGATGCACTTTGGGAATTGGTTATCTTGTCTTCAGTGCAGAACATTTGTTTATTAATGCATGAGAAGAATCCTTGTTACTACCTTGAACCTGTTTTATAATCCATATTGTTATGCACTAGCGCGTGTGCGTGTGAAATAGATGGATTATGGTCTCGTACCCAATAAGATGAATATGTGTGTGTGTTAGAGAGAGAGAGAGAGGGAGAGGGGGAGAGAGAGTGAGGAGGAGGGAGGGAGAGAGTGTGTGTGAGAATTTGATGGTAAAAATGTCGTCAATGTCACTTGATATGTATGAGAATATTAAATGTAATATTAACATAATTGATATTGAACTCTTAAAGTTAATGTGGCCCCGTTACAACGCACGGGTGTTCTTCTAGTTTTTCTAAAAACTTGGTGAAACATGCACTCGTTTGACTTTTGAAAAAAAACCTTATATAAAGGAACGGATGGAGTATTTCACAAAAATAAAATAAAAATATACTTATGAAGATAAGAATAAAACAGAAAGCCGTAATAAAATAAAAAAATAAACAGAAAAAAACCGTGAAGGAAAGAAGAAAATAGAAAAAAAAACTGCCAATATGCGTGAAAAATAAACAGAAACCAGAAAACCCGCAGCGAACAGCCACACACACAAGCAGAAAATGGGCCAGGCCCAGTAGCAGCGGCGTAGCGCCCTTAACTGGGCGCCCCTCCCAGCCCGCCTTGGCGTCGCCCTCTTCTCTCCTCCTCCTGATTCCTAAACCTTCCGCCGCCGCCGCTGCCTTACGCTTGGCTGCGCCGCTGTAGCCGCCGATAGAGCGCGCACCCCAGCCACCGCCGACGCCATGGGCGGAACGAAGCCCAACCCGAAGGCGAGAACCAATACCCTGGCCCCCAGGGGATCACGCGGCACCGGGAGGGGCCGTGGCAGGGGCAGGGGCAGGGGCGGGGCGGGGAGGCCCGGGGAGAAGCGCAGCCACGGGCCTCATCTTCCCAACAAGCTGCGCCGGGAGCTCGAGTCGCTGGGACCTGCCCGCGACCGGGGCTCCGACGACGACGACGACGACGAGGATGACGTGGTGGGCGAGGACGTGTACGAGTACGAGGAGGGGGTGCCCGAGGAGGAGGCGCGCAAGAACGACCGCTACGACGCCGTCGCCAAGTACGAGTACGACTTCGACAGCGACGACTCCAACGCGGTACGTGCCAATTCTCCCCTGTGCGCGTGATTTTAGCTTAGCTTCTGATTTAGCGGTAAAGATGCAACTTTGCGGGTCTTCTACTCTTGGTGTGTATTGTAGAAGAAAATGGCGAGGTGGTTTCTACCAGTAAAGAAATCTTGGTGTTAAATTACATGCGTATTTGGAAGCAAAGCTATAGTAAACATTTGTGCTTATATATTTTATTAGGACGAGGATGTGCCTTCGGATGAAGGCGAGGATATGGAAGAAGATGATGACGGAGATATGGATGAGGAGAAGCAGATAAGAATACTCCAGGAAACGACAGGAATGCCTAGAGAAGCCTTCGATGGTAATACATTTGGGGCATATTAGTTACTCCCTCCGTCCCATAATATAAGACGTTCTTTGACAGACACTAGTGTCAAAAAAAGTCTTGCATTAGGGGACGGAGGGAGTAGATAGTTAAATACTCCTAGGAGATTGCTATACCTTACATGGAACAAAATTGGGTCACTTATGCTGAATTTCTCTGTGTTTCGTAACAGTTGCTAGCCCCTACACATATTGTAGGTTTTTTAACAAAAGATGTTGAACTAAAAAATGCTGTGCATGAAAGTTTGGTCCTTGTCATGACATTGTAAACATAATGATAAAGATTTAACCGTTTTGTGTCATTTTTAAATAGGCAATAGGAAGAAGAAGGAGAAGAAACAGGCACAGGAGCTGCTTTTGCAGCCTGGAGATGGTCCGGTAACAATTCATGATCTCTTGGATAATATCCAGGATAAGCCTGGGTATAGCAAGATACGTAAGATGGTCCAGCAGCAGGAGAAAAAGCCAATGGTCGTGCAGCCCCCACTTCCAAAAGGGCAGAGGGACAAGATGGACCGTAGTGTGGCATACGTCCTATCCAAGAAGGAAATCGGCAAGTGGGAGCGGATAGTGAAGGACAACCGGGAAGCTGCCACGCTTCGCTTTGAAAATGATTTGAACTTAGGTGTCGATACTGTTGGGGCAATTGCTAGCAAATTTGAACCAAGGTCATCATTTGAGAAGCAGATGGCTGGTGTGTTTAACAACACAGAAATTATGGAAGCACACAAGAATGATGGTGCTAAAATCTTGGAACTTAACAAGGTATGTTGCTTTATCTCACTTCACTAGACCAGTTAGGTACTTTATGAGTGTTAATGCTTATTGGTTTGCTGACTGGGCATATTTAGTGATAATATGTAATTTTCAAGCTTCAGAGTTCAGAGGTTCCTATGCTAATAGTTTCATGAATTTGTGTAGATGGAGGTGGAGGATGTGAGAGAGCGTCAAAATCGTCTTGCTAAAATGCGCAGCCTTCTGTTTCGTCATGAAATGAAAGCAAAACGTGTGAAGAAGATTAAGTCCAGGACTTACCACCGGTTGATGAAGAAGGACAAGCTGAAGGCAGCAGACTTGGAGGCAGATCCTGAAGCTGCAAAAGACTCTGCTAAGAAACTAGAATTTAAGCGTGCGGAGGTAATTCATAGTTTATTTTGAGGGTTTTTATCATTTATATGCCACTAGTTGTGTCTCACTACTCAGTTTTGCCATTAGAAGTTACAACTACTCAAAAATGCCATCGATCCATGAGATGCTTGCTCAAAAATGCCATTAGACATTGTTGTTTTCATGTCAAACCCGTTAACCATGTTATATGACAAAAATAAGCCTAGACCCACATGTCTGTTCTCTCTACTCACAATGATAAGTGTTCCCCACTTGTCAAGAGTAACCAAGCGAATAATTTTATAGGAAAATAAAAACCCTGTTGGGATCAAGTAGGCCCCACACTTTATTATAGTGAGATAGAGGGAGAGCTGGCATGTTGGTCCATAGGTATTTATGTCGTTATAACATGGCAAAAGAGATTTGAGATCACAATAATGGTATCCAGTGGCATTTTGAGCATGTGTCTAACGAAGCGATGGCATTTTTGAGCGGTTGAAATTCCTAGTGGCAAAACTGAGTAGTGGGACACAACCGGTGGCATAAATGATAAAAACCCAATACAATTCCCTTGTATATCTCCCTGTTAACTTTGCTAATCTATCTATCAGGAAAGGATGACACTGAAGCACAAGAATAATTCGAAATGGGCAAAGCGAATCTTGAAGCGTGGCTTGTCTGTTCAAGACGATGGCACTCGAGATGCTATTACAGCACAACTCCAACAGCATGCTCTTCTTACTAGAAAAATGAATTCCATAAAAGATGGATCTAGTAGTAGTGATGAAAGTTCTGATGACGACGACGATGATGAAGACGAAGATGAAAGCAAATTAGAAGCAAAGCTTCTGAACAGAGGGAAAGAAAAGATTCGTAAAGTGATTGAAGAAGATAATGAGATTCCAAAGTCTGGAGTTTTTTCATTGCCTTTCATGGTGCGCTTTCAGTTTTACATCGTGTTCCTGTTTGTGCATATCTTTACTAAATATAATTTTGCTTGCGTTGCTGCTGTTGCATCACAACCCATCATCATAATTGTTTTCTTATCTGCAGGAGCGTGCTATGAAAAAGCGTGCAGATGCAACTTATGAGGAAACACGGCTAGATTATGAAGAATTGGAGGAATCCTTAAGGAAATTGGAGGATGACAACACCGAGGAGAATGTAGATTCAATGAAGGTGACAGGTAAAAGAACTTTTGGGCCTGTGAAAAGGGCACATGAAGAGGCAAACAAGAGGCCAAAATTAGGTGATGCTGACAAGAACAGTGACAGTGAGTATGACTCTGACTCTGGTCAACATTTCGACAGCAGTGAAGTAAATAAGAAGGCAGAATATGCAAATAACAAGGCAGATGATGTCCAACTTGGGACTGCACTGCTCGACAATGAACAACAGAATGATCTATACGTTGTAAGATGTTCTAACCTTTACACTTTTGCAATATCATATGATTTTTATCGTAGAAATCTTATTTATAATCCTGTGTAGAGCTTTGATGGTACTAGAAAAAGCCAAGGCCCAAAGACAGACATTGAAGTTCGAATGTTAGCCGATAATTCGTGGAAGAAGGTACTTGTACTGGCACCTTGTGTTGAAAGCTCTTTGATTCCTTGCCATATTTCTCTTCCATATCTGTAACTTTTGTTACTGACCAGGTCAAAAATAGCAAAACAAATGGTGGTAACAATATTAAAGAGAGTGGCAATAAATCCAAAGTGCAGATCCCTTCTGTGGATTCAAACCCTAAGGTTTGCCTTCAGCACTGACGTTGGTTCCTACTTTCTAATCAAGTTGATTGCTGTTACTCATTGCTTTTTTTGGGGGGTAGCAGCCTCAAAATTCTGATTCAGATTCTGAGGAAGAGATGGTTGACGGTTTCTTGACTGTCTCTGATGAAAAGGAAACTTATGAACTTCCATCGCAAGCTGATCTTATACGTCAAGCCTTTGCTGGTGATGATGTTGAAGCTGAGTTTGAGGATGAGAAAGTGAAAGCTTTAAATGAAGAGGATCCTGAACCTGAAGAACCTGCACTTGTTCCTGGTTGGGGGCAGTGGACTCATGTACAACAGAAAAGAGGACTTCCTTCATGGATGGTGAAAGAACATGAAGATGCCAAAAGGAAGAGGGAAGAAACCTTAAAGAGTAGGAAGGATGCAAAGCTAAAACACGTTATTATTTCTGAGCATGTTGACAAGAAGGTAAAATATGTGCCTTTTTATATATCATATTTGTTTCTGGGATGTTACTTGACCATGAACTGTTGCTATTAAGCAATAATTTGGAGTACTCTGCTGTTTGCAGGCTGAAAAACTTTTAGCAACGAATCTTCCTTTCCCGTACACCTCAAATGATGTGTATGAAAATAGCATGCGTATGCCTCTTGGACCTGATTTCAACCCAGCAATATCACTGTCTGCTCTTAACCGACCTGCGGTGAGTACATCTAAATCTAGCTGATGCATGAAGCTTTTAAGCATTTAAGATCATTAATGGTTGTGTGGAGTGATCCAAAGCTGCACTTTGGAAGTTACAACTATTCATCCTACTGCATGTACAGTGAGAGTTTATTTCTTGTGCATATGCAACCAAGGTGTTTGTTTATAATGCTTGTTTAGGATTTTTATTTTGTTTATTATATTTACATTCTGGATAGAGAATGTTATATGTACTCCCTCCGTTCCTAAATATAAGTCTTTTTAGAGATTCCAATATGAACTACATACGGGGCAAAATAAGTGAATCTACATGCTAAAATACGTCTACATACATCAGTATGTAGTCCATATTGAAATCTCTAAAAAGACATATATTTAGGAATGGAGGGAGTACATATATTTGATGATTAATCTCTCTTGACGATAAGACTTCTTTTCTGTGAATACTAAACCATATTTGATGATAATGTTTTTCTTGATTATAATACTTCTCTTACCAGAATAGTAAA
Source organism: Triticum dicoccoides (assembly GCF_002162155.2). NCBI lineage: Eukaryota > Viridiplantae > Streptophyta > Magnoliopsida > Poales > Poaceae > Triticum > Triticum dicoccoides. The sequence goes on from NC_041393.1 coordinate 457,997,765, forward strand.
ACACTCTTGGAAATACTTGTACACTTAAGTCCCCAGGCTCTAATTTTGTACTTAGCTATGTTCCACTATAATTGTCGACAACCCACCAGACACGCAGACTGAGAAAGCACCAATTCTAAGAAATGACCATTCATACCCCTATTAGATGACATACTAGCTGCATCCACTTATCCTCTCCTGAAGCATTTACCACGGGTATAGATCTGTCATGAACTAGGGTTCGTGAGGTTAAATAGCACCAGAGGGATGGCCGGGCAGTATGGCCGATCTATGAGAGGGGTTGACTTGGGGATTTGAGGACGAAGTAGATGGGAGATATCAAACTATTCTTGCTTGATGAGAATAGATACACCAAGACTCTTTATGTAGAGCTGGTCTCCTGGCCCTAACAAATGAACTATATAGATCTCATCTCTAAGTGATATTTTGAGAAAATTGTCTTAAGCTCAAGCCAAGGGGTATCTTATTCTAATTAATCAAATAAATTATTTGAGGTAGATAACAGATAACAAATGAATGTAGGGCCAGGTTGGGCCTGGCATAGTGGCATGTGGGTCACCACAAAAGTGGAAACTTCACAAACAACTATACCCTTGATTCCCTTGATGCAGTTATTTTGAAATAAGAATCTGAGGCTGTGGACAATTTTCTTGAAGCAATAATGACCAATACATTAACTTTTTGTCAACCCCTTGTGCGGCAGCAGTTGATTAAGACGTGCTTCTATGGTTCTAATTGCTGTTTTCTGTCCTACCTTTCAGATTGTGAAGAAGCCTGGTGTTGTTATTAAGCCAATACAGTACGGGGAGATTGATCCGCATGAGAAGCCTGATGAGCTCAAGCGGGTCATTCAGAGAGTAAAACCGAATCCGAACATAAAGAAGGCCTCTGCGAAACAAGCGAAGAGGACAGCTTCACATCGGAGGAACTGATGAGACAGTAGTCAATACATACCCAGTTGGTGAGAGATGCGCATAACAGAATGCGGACCTGGGTTTTCTTGCCATAGCTATTTTCAAACACTTGAGAAGTATACAAAGATTCTTCTCATGCAGTCAAACGACAGCTTTGGTTTTGCTATTGGAAGCGGGGTTTTGGGGTGCGATTGTTCCTGCACCAGGGCCGGAATATGTTTGTACCAGGGAAGTCGCAAGTTAGGATAGTGTTTTTGTCTATTTGGTATCTATGTATAACAAAATTCTAAACACATTTGCTTCTCGTCCTGTCTGCTCCTAGATTCAACAGGTCTTCCACACAACGTATTTTCAAATCTTAAAGTTTGAATACCAATTTTTTTCTACCTTTAATTTATCAAATCTGAGCTATTCATGTATCTATATCTATATACTAATCCTATATACCTAAGAGATTCATCCCCACTATCCTATTTATCTTAACATGCAAGCTATCCACATCATCAAGTAGGTCCACTAATTTATATCTCTTAACATGCAGCCATCTAATCACAGCACATATGCCATGTCAGCAACCCCGTTTTGATGGTCAGTAGTTCCACTTCTGCCGTAACAACCGATCAAACCCAGCCATGGTGCAGCCATGTCTCACTAATCGCTAATTATTTCGCTGCTGCATGAATGACGGTGTAAAAAAAGGCACGGCGTGTAGTCGATTCATTTTCTGCACGCCTGTACGAAGCTAGGATTTTTGCACCAAGAATCCAAAAAATAAAGAATTTTTGCATCTAATGTCCAACGGGCCAGTTACTGTAAGACTGTTTTGGTTTTGCACGTAGATGGGCTTGGTCGTTCGACCTATAGCCCATGTAACTAAACGCATCTAATTGGGCTAAAAAAAGTAACACATCTTAATCAATGTATCCGGCTTATCGCAGTAGGACAATGAGGGTTCCGTCGTTTTGTCTTCTGCTAGGCGCCGCCACGACCGACGCCCCATGAAACGGCAGCAAATATCCAGATTAAACGACACCATTCATCACATCCCATTACCCCCCTCCCCCCCTCCATTATCCTACATATGCGAAAGAAACTGCTAGATTTAAGCAGCCATCGCCTCATTGTAAGCATACCACTCGTCATCACGGCAAGATGGAGCTACATATTGCGCCACCCCGCCGTGCCTGACGGAACCACGGCATGCCTACCGCTGGTCACCGGTGCCCCGCATCTGCTTCGCTCGGTCGACCGTTCATATGGTCTTCACTGGGCTGAACTCCTCTATCATTGGCGCCAATCTTCCAATCAACAAGGTAAATGGGATACAATATATAATACATGACTCTTTACTCGATTCCTTTTACATTATCTAATCTGAAGGTCATCATTATTAACCATCACATATTAGGATTGAATCTTCTGTGTTTTTGCATTTGTTCAGATAAGTTTTGACCTGTACTTTCAGGAACAGTCCACCGGTCCGTATCTTCATGTAAAAGGAATTGAGGAAAGAGTCATGGATTTGTACGATTGAATGTTCCGTCTCTTCCTCAAAGAAACAGATCGCACAGGTCCAGATTTGTGATAGACAAACTCCTCAGATTGCAGTCTACGTTCTCTGATCAAATATCCTCAAGGTTATGCCAATGTTTTTGATTGTGTGATCGACATGCTATTCGCTGAAAGTATGCTAGCATTACCAATCTCTCTCTTTGTTTTCAGAATACTAGATGTGTGGTTGATTGCTGAGTGAAGTGCACTGTAGGTCCCTAAACTATTCGAGGGGTGTCAACCAGGTCCTCGAACTATGAAAATCGACATGTGGGTCCTCGAACTATTGTAAGTGTCTCAGTCACGTCCAAAACCTGCCCGACCCAGTCTGACCTACCGTTGACTGTTGCCACGTCGGACAGGGGTAACGGAGGTGGATGGATATTTACAAAAAACACCCCGAATCGTTTCAGATCTCCATTCCCCAGTCCTTGCCTCTTCTTCTCCTTCTCTCCCGATCTCTCTCACGGCGATTTGGGGGCGGCGGCGCCATGGTTCGGAGCTGGAGCGCGTCAGCGAGCTCTTCCTGGCCGCCTTCCTCTGACCCTGAGGCTGGTGCATCTCTCCCTCTACTTAAGTGCTGCACGTGCGGCTGGAGGCAAGTGATTCGTCTGGTTTCCAAATCTGACAGGAATCCAGGACGGGTTTTCTTCAAATGCCCTAATCACAAGGTCACTTTCGTTGTTTGAGTTAGTCTTCACTTTCGAATCAATAAGATTTCTCAAATTTTCTGCTCTTTGTTTGCTTGTTTTTTTTTTGTTTTTTTTATTTTGGCAGAGAGGGTCACATGGATCTTGTGACTGCTATCACCGGATAGATGAATATTTGGATCTTGTTTTGTGCCATGGTTATAATATTCCTAAAGAGGAGGTGGAGTACATTGCAATGATTTCCAAGCCCTATCTGGACAGGGAGATGACAACCAAAGGAACGAAGCCAAACATTCGTGCTAGTTTCATAGAGAAAGATAGCAGGGTAGAAAGTGTGGTCAAGAAGATTAGCAACATTCCTGGAAATCAGATGAGCCAGATTGCTGAAGATATCAAGCTTCAGTTGGATCTTGTTGTAGGCATAGGTTGGAAGATTCTGCTTGTTTGTACCATGATTCTTGCCGTGAACTTGTATGCTGTTGTAATGAAGTAGGAGCTGAAATGTGTTTTTAGTTGCCAAATGTGCAAGAAACATTGGCAGTGAACAATGTATGGTGCATGTAGCGATGACATTATGAAATATTTCCAGAATGTGCTTTGCAATATTCCCAGAATGTGTAAGCATGACAAATTTTGGCAAGCATTTCATCACATTTTTAACAAGCACTATCATAACAGGTTGTTCACAAAAGACATACATAATTGGCATGAAATCAATCATCATTGATTAGCTGAATGCATAACAAGTTTTGTCACAAAAGAGGAGTGCATCCAAAAGAGAGGGACAGTAGCATCTATCATAGCAGGTTGTTCACAAAGGACACATATGCACTCCATACGCTATTACAAGGTGTGGATCAAAACCTACAGCCAAGACATGGGCATGAGCTCAGGTTTCCTTCAACACCTCAAGGAGCTTTTCTCTCTATGCATTAATCTTTATGCACTTTCTTTGCCTTTGTTCTTCTGGCCTGTTTTGCTGCTTCAGTTACACCAACAGCAGCATCTGTTTGGGAGGCTTGAGTGGCTGCTCTAGGAGGCACAAAGGCTTGCCTAACAGCCGCTTTAGGAGTTGTCTTTTTCTTCTTAGTTTGTAGCTTTTTCTTCAGAAATTGTGCACTGGTTGTAGCCCTGGGCACTGGCTATTGGAATGATGCAGTCATTGGGATCAACTCCTATGGCTATTAGAAGTATTCCTCCATGCTTTGTCTTAAGGTGGCAACCATCCAGACAAATTACTGGCCTACATCCTTGCAGAAAACCCCTCTTACATGCATCTATAGACTGACATGTACAATTTGTCAAAAAGAACACCATTTTTCAGTTTCAAATAGAATGTGCTACCAGGATTTTGTGTTCTCAGCTCTTCTGCAAAATCCCACAACATATTGTACTGTTTTTGCTCATCTCCTCTAATCTTTCTGATTGCTTCTCTCTTTGCTCTAGCAAGCTTGCTCTTGGTGGCTGCCATATTGTAATCCTCTTGCACATTACTTCCCAGGGTTCTCAATGAAATTGATTCATCTGTCCTCACCTTCTCAACATACTTCTTTGCTATGTAACTAGCAGTGAATTGCTTCACCTCCCACTCCCTACTGCAAGTGTGCTCATCTATGTATTTTTTCAGCATTATGCACTTTGTTCTGCTATCCTTTGAGGCAAAGAACTCCCAGGGGCAACCTGGGACACAATGAGCTTTCACTCTAATTTTGTCGTTTTTTGGTGTCTTTATAGCTACCCTGTTCTTAACAGCATACTCTGCCAAAGTTGTCCTAACCTCTACAATTGATGAAAAGACCATTCCAACTTTAAACACAGGATTTTTCATGTCTTCAGGCCTAAAACTTTTGAACTTCAAACTGTTCTCACCTCCTTCTTCATCTGAATCTGGGAGGTCTAGCTCCTCCTCTTCTTCCACCAAATTCTTGCCCTTACTTGCATTTCCCTTTTCCTTTGAGCTTCCAATATCCTTGTCCTTGTCCTTGTCCTTGCTCTGCTCTTCCTCCTCTGCATCTGCATCAACATACTTCTCATATAGGTTGTCATCATCTTTATTGAACTCATTATCGGAGTCCACAAACTCTGATCCACTACTACTGTCTTCACCCCCAGAACTGTCCTCTTCAACTTCTGGTTCAAACTGAGCCCTCCTCCTATTGTTTCTCCTCTCATATGTGAACTGATGCCCTGCATTACTATTCCATGCCTCAGCCTCTCTCCTGACAAAATTTCTCTGAAGTTTTGCTCTCTGTTTGGGGCTGATGACATTATCATAGAAGGGTGGAATATCTAGTGGCTTTCTCTTTGTAGGAGTAAAAACCTTAGGCAGCTCAGGGCCTCCAGTCATTGGAATGTCATTATCACTGAAGATTGATCTCTCCAGATCTTTATCATTCACATATAGCTCAAAAGTTTTGATCTTGCTGACCACAGACATCATATAATTTGTGTCAGCATCACACCCGAGCACTCGCAGACCACCAAACAATGATTTCCCTGGCAGCAACCAATACACTTCCAACCTTGTGACATCTGCATAGCCACACTGCCTAACAAAATCTTCTATCCAAAGCAGAGACCATGTGTCCACTTCACAACAATCAAATGTGTCAATATGCTCATCTACATATGTCTTGTTTGGGCCGTCACCACAAAAGAACCCACTGTGATGAATCTCTACTGAAAAGAGGTCGTCGTTCGGTCCTACGTGCAAAGAGAGGGAATCGAGCATCAGGAAGCTGCGCACAAACCTAACCCTAACCAATTCGGATCAAATCCTAACCCTAGTCACAAATCGATTGAGGGGACAGAGAGGAACATACCGTACTATGGAGGAGGATCTCCAGGGAGCCGTCGTACCGGAGCCATCGACGCCTAGGCAGGCGCCGCCGTCTCCGTGAGGCCACACCAAATCGCCAAGGCGCCGCCGGCCCCAAATCGCCGTGAGAGAGATCGGGAGAGAAGGAGAAGAAGAGGCAAGGACTGGGGAATGGAGATCTGAAACGATTCGGGGTGTTTTTTTGTAAATATCCATCCACCTCCGTTACCCCTGTCCGACGTGGCAACAGTCAACGGTAGGTCAGACTGGGTCGGGCAGGTTTTGGACGTGACTGAGACACTTACAATAGTTCGAGGACCCACATGTCGATTTTCATAGTTCGAGGACCTGATTGACACCCCTCGAATAGTTTAGGGACCTACAGTGCACTTCACTCTTGATTGCTTGACCAAGTGATTTAAAGGTATGCATAGATTAAAAGTTGTGTATTTGTTGAGTTCTAATCTCAATGGTTTGTTTTGGTTGATTTTTTTCTTCAAGAATTCACTTTCTTACGCAACTAACCCCTGGTGATAATTCTTGATTATATCTCCTAAATTAATCTCACTCTGTCGTTAACTTTCTTCATGCACCTTCGTTTCTGTTCATGCAGATTATAGTGGTCAGCAAAAGTTGGAGTTCCCATTTCCTGTAGGCCATCCCCCTCATGGCATTTGTAGCACGTAGCAGGCTATTCTGGTTGCTCCTTTCCTAATCCTCCCTACTTTAGCCTGCTATAATTCTACTACATGATTTTCTTATTATTTTTTGCCATGCCTTCTGTAGTTTTGTTCATTGGACGGAAGATCGTATTGTTTGTAACCCTCAAGGATGCATTTTATTGGTTTGTTTCCTAGATTGTGGTCAAATTTTGCAAAATGATGTCTGAATAATAGATGATTAAGATACATGGAGGGCTGGAGTCCCACATTTTTTTTGACTTAAAATAGTATGACATCTTATACAAATAAATTAATCCTTAACAAGGTTTGCACAAGATAAAAATAAGGAAAATAATTACATCAGATTAACGAGCCATTATTTGAGTACTATAGATGCTTTCATAACTCTATGGAGGAACACCATATAAAATTCATGTTTAAAAGTTTTGCTCAAATTGTTCGAGCCCATGCCACCTCACCATCATGCCTTCGTTTGATCTTATGAAAAATATGAAGAGTCCATTTGGATTCCAATTTTTTTTTACCAAAGTGTCTTCTTTTTTTCAGTATCGTTCAAAACTGCGAAAGCCAAAAATTAAGCCTGAAGTGCTAATGACATGTTCACATAAAAATCATAGATTAACTTGCTGAATGGATTATATGATTTCCTCATTTTTGTTGCCAATTCTAAAGCATATGTACTACCATGCATGAAAAAATGCTACTTTTATTAATATAAACAGCAAATATATAATAAATCATTTGTATATTTGGTTTTAGTTTTCATATTAAATTCAAAAGTCATGTTTCATACTATCAAATCATTTTAGTATATATTGCAATCTATACCGCAGCAACGCGCGGGGTATTATCTAGTATAAAAAGACCGAGAGGCAGATGTAATTAATCTCAGACATCAACCCATGTCAATCAAACATTTTACCATGCAATTAATGTTTGTGCTAATAACATAATTAATGAGTAGTAATTTATATCCTGCCTATTAACATGCCATTAATTTCCCACCTAATATGAATGTGCATTGCATGCATTTACTAGTAAACTTCAAATTAGAGAAATCAAAATCTCCCATTTGTTAAATTGGTTCATTAGGCTATCAGACCTTACCATATTTTTGGTCTGAATGGTCCACACACTTTTAGACCTTCAACGTGGCAACCCCATTTAGGATGGATCAGTCTGTATGTCCGCCATGTAGGTTTCGAGACCATGTTTCCAATAGGGGCTCATCGGCTCCTCATCTACCTGCATTCAAGACTGGCCGCCCAGCGCGTCATCTGAGGAGTCTATTTCGGATACCAAAACCGCCTTACGCCCCCCTAAACCTTATGCTCACTCCCTCTCCCAGAGATCTTGCCCATCGCACCGCTTTCGACCACCTCGCCGCATGGGAATGAAGAATACGTGGGAAGAGGCCTTGTGAAGCTGATGGTGTGGTACGACAACAAGTCTAGTGTGCCGCCACCTCGCCGCGACGACGAATTTGGCTGCAGGGGCAACTCCGACTCACAATGAGACACATTGTCGCCGCATTCCACCCCGACGAATGTGCCTCGCCGGCGCATGACGTCGAGTCTGTCTTCCTCCATCGTGAAGTAGGAGCCCCCCTCCGACCTCTGATGATGGTGAGTTGATTGGGAGGCGGCGGTGATGAGTCCAAAATGTGTGATGTTTCATTTTGTGCTTACATAATAGGCTTTGTGGAATTTTACCGCATTCGCGCATGTCTTATTGTCAATTTTCCTTACGCTGCACTCTTGGAAAGAAATGAAGCATCAAGGAGAAAACTTCAGAAAATGGTGATAAAATCACGTCCATAAATGTGATACATTATTACCATTGAAGAATGAAGCATTTTGGAGAAAATAGGAGGGTGTGCGGCACTTCTAGAGCGCAAGACGACGACTGGTATGAGTGCACCCGCTTGTACCAGCTACCGCCACCGCCTCCTGGTCGACTAATTCCACCCTGTGGAATCAGGTCGTGAATTAGAGACACACAGATCCCAGAAGCGCATCCAGAACAAAGAACTCTAGCCTTCGGAAGGCATCTAGAGGGGTGATCAATCTAAGGACTTCACCGCCACCGCGCAACATCAAGAGGGCATCATCACCATCACCATCTCGTCCCTATCCATTTGTAATACAGTAGTTGGGGTGAATTCGATTTTGTATTACTTTTGTGAACTCATCATGTTCATCATAATTCATCTCATAACGTTTCTGCGCTTGATGTGCGAGTAATCTCTCTAGTTCTTGGGGATATGAAGGAACCCTAGTATGTAATAGATCTTTTGGTATATGATTTGATACCCTCTATATGTTTATGTTAATAGTCTTTCTGATGTTGGGCGAAGTCGACCATCCAACATATACTAGTTTTAGACGGAAGGTTATTACTGTTGGTGTGACGGCTCGTTGCGGAGGTAGGTTAGTGACGCGGGAGAGGCCCCTTGATTATCATTCAGTAACTGGAGTGGGGATGAATGATAGTGTTGGGGAATGTAGTAATTTTAAAAAAAATCAACGCACACGCAAGATCATGGTGATGTATAGCAACGAGAGGGGAGAGTGTTGTCCACGTACCCTCGTAGACCAAAAGCGGAAGCATTATGACAATGCGGTTGATGTAGTCGTACGTCTTCACGATCGACCGATCCTAGTACTGGACGTACGACACCTCCGCGATTTGCACACGTTCAGCTCGGTGACGTCCCACGAACTCACGATCCATTAGAGTGTCGAGGGAGAGCTTCGTCAGCACGACGGTGTGATGACGGTGATGATGAAGCTACCGGCGCAGGGCTTTGCCTAAGCACTACGACGATATGACCGAGGTGGATTATGGTGGAGGGGGGCACCGCACACGGCTAAGAGATCAATGATCAACTTGTGTGTCTATGGGGTGCCCCCTTGCCCCCCTATATAAAGGAGCAAGGGGGAGGCCGGCCGGCCTTAGGGCGCGCCAAGGAGAGGGGGGAGTCCTCCTCCTAGTAGGAGTAGGACTCCCCCTTTCCTAGTCCAACTAGGAAGGGGGAAGGGGAAAGGAAGGAGAGGGAGAGAGGGAGGAAAGAGGGGGTGCCGCCCCCCTCCTTGTCCAATTCAGACTCCCAAGGGGGGGGGGGCAGCCCATGGCTCCCTCCTCTCTCTCTCACAAGGCCCATGTTGGCCCATTGGTTCCCCCGGGGGTTCCGATAACCCCCCCCGGCACTCCAATAAATATCCGGTGACCCCCGGAACTCATCCGTTGTCCGAATATAGTCGTCCAATATATCAATATTTATGTCTCGGCCATTTTGAGACTCCTCGTCATGTCCATGATCACATCCGGGACTCCAACTATCTTCGGTACATCAAAACAAATAAACTCATAATACCGATCGTCACCGAACGTTAAGCGTGCGGACCCTACGAGTTCGAGAAATATGTAGACATGACTGAGACACGTCTTCGGTCAATAACCAATAGCGGAACCTGGATGTTCATATTGGCTCCACATATTCTATGAAGATCTTTATCGGTCAAACCGCATAACAACATACGTTGTTCCCTTTGTCATCGGTATGTTACTTGCCCGAGATTCGATCATCGGTATCTCAATACCTAGTTCAATCTCATTACCGGCAAGTCTCTTTAGTCGTTTCGTAATGCATCATCCCGCAACTAACTCATTAGTCACATTGCTTGCAAGGCTTATAGTGATGTGCATTACCGAGAGGGCCCAGAGATACCTCTCCAACAATCGGAGTGACAAATCCTAATCTTGATCTATGCCAACTCAACAAGTACCATCGGAGACACCTGTAGAGCACCTTTATAATCAGTGCTACGTCTTGAGCTTGCGTTGGTTTTCCTTGAAGAGGAAAGGCTGATGCAACAATAGTAGCGTAAGTATTTTCCTTAGTTTTTTAGAACCAAGGTATCAATCCAGTAGGAGGATCCTCAAAAGTCCCACGCACCTACACAAACAAACAAGAACTCACAACCAATGCAATAAAGGGGTTGTCAATCCCTTCATGGTCACTTGCGAACGTGATATCTGATAGAGATAAAATATTAAGATAAATATATTTTTGGTATTTTATAATATAGATTGGAAAAGTAAAGATGCAAATAGAAGTAGATTGAAAGCTTATATAATAAATGATAGACCCGGGGGCCATAGGTTTCACTAGTGGCTTATCTCAAGATAGCATAAGTATTACGGTGGGTGAACAAATTACTGTCGAGCAATTGATAGAAAAGCGAATGATTATGAGATTATCTAGGCATGATAATGTATATAGGCATCACGTCCATGCCAAGTAGATTGACTCCTACCTGCATCTACTACTATTACTCCACACATCGACCGCTATCCAACATGCATCTAGAGTATTAAGTTCATAAAGAACAGAGTAACGCATTAAGAAAGATGACATGATGTAGAGGGATAAACTCATGCAATATGATATAAACCCCATCTTTTTATCCTCGATGGCAACAATACAATACGTGTCTTGCTGCCCCTGCTGTCATTGGGAAAGGACACCGCAAGATTGAACCCAAAGCTAAGCACTTCTCCCATTGCAAGAAAGATCAATCTAGTAGGCCAAACCAAACTGATAATTTGAAGAGACTTGCAAAGATAACTTAATCACACATAAAAGAATTCATAGGAGATTCAAATATTTCTCATAGATAAACTTGATCATAAACCCACAATTCATCAGATCTCGACAAACACACCGCAAAAAGAGTTACATCGAATGGATCTCCAAGAAGATCAAGGAGAACATGGTATTGAGATTCAAAGAGAGAGAAGAAGTCATCTAGCTAATAACTATGGACACGAAGGTCTGTGGTAAACTACTCACAACTCATCAGAGAGGCTATGGTGTTGATGTAGAAGCCCTTCGTGGTTGATTCCCCCTCCGGCGGAGCGCCGGCGAAGGCTCCAAGATGGGATCTCACGAATACAGAAGGTTACGGTGGTGGAAATAGTTTTTCGTGGTCGCCTCTGATGTTCTCGGGGTACGTGGGTATATATAGGAGGAAGAAGTAGGTCGGTGGACGCCCGAGGGGCCCACGAGATAGGGGGCGCACCCAGTAGGGGGGGGGGCGCCCTCCACCCTCGTGGCCTCCTTGATTGCTTCTTGACTTGCACTCCAAGTCCTCTGGATCACGTTCGTTCCAAAAATCACGCTCCCGAAGGTTTCATTCCGTTTGGACTCCGTTTGATATTCCTTTTCTTCGAAACACTGAAATAGGCAAAAAAACAGCAATACGGGCTGGGCCTCCGGTTAGTAAGTTAGTCCCAAAAATGATATGAATGTGTAAAGTAAAGCCCATAAACATCCAAAACGGGTAATATAATAGCATGGAACAATCAAAAATTATAGATACGTTGGAGACGTATCAAGCATCCCCAAGCTTAATTCCTGCTCGTCCTTGAGTAGGTAAATGATAAAAACAGAATTTTTGATGTGGAATGCTACCGAGCATAATTATCAATGTAATTTTCTTTATTGTGGCATGAATGTTCAGATCCAAATGATTCAAAATAAAAGTTCATATTGACATAAGAAATAGTAACACTTCAAGCATACTAATCAAAGCAATCATGTCTTCTCAAAATAACATGGCTAAAGAAAGTTCATCCCTACAAAATCATATAGTTAGGTCATGCTTCATTTTCGTCCCACAAAAATGCTCCCATCTTGTACACCCCTGATGACAAGCCAAGCAATTGTTTCGTACTTAAATAATCTCATACTCTTTCAACTTTCATACAATACATGAGCGTGAGCCATGGACATAGCACTATGGATGGAATAGAATATGATGATGGGGATTGTGTGGAGAAAACAAAAAAAGGATAAAGCCTCACATTGACGAGGATAATCAACGGGCTATGGAGATGCCCATCAATTGATGTCAACATGAGGAGTAGGGATTGCCATGCAACGGATGCACTAGAGCTATAAATGTATGAAAGCTCAACAAAAGAAACTAGTGGGTGTGCATCCAATTTGCTTGCTCACGAAGACCTAGGGCATTTTGAGGAAGCCCATCGTAGGAATATACAAGCCAAGTTCTATAATGAGAAATTCCCAGTAGTATATGAAAGTGACAACATATGAGACTCGCTATATGAAGAACATGGTGCTACTTTGAAGCACAAGTGTGGAAAAAGATAGTAACATTGCCCCCTTTTTTCTTTGGGCCTTTCTTTTTTTGGCCTTTTTTATTTGGCCTTTCTTTTTTTTATTTGGGGACAATGCTCTAATAATGATGATCATCACACTTCTATTTATTTACAACTCATGAATTACAACCCAAAAACTAGAACAAGATATGACTCTATATGAATGCCTCCGGCGGTGTACCGGGATGGGCAATGAATCAAGAGTGACATGTATGAAAAATTATGCATGGTGGATTTGCCACAAATACGATGTCAACTACATGATCATGCAAGGCAATATGAAAATAATGATGCGTGTCATGATGATAAACGGAACGGTGGAAAGTTGCATGGCAATATATCTCGGAATGACTATGGAAATGCCATAATAGGTAGGTATGGTGGCTGTTTTGAGGAAGATATAAGGACGTTTATGTGTGATAGAGTGTATCGTATCACGGGGTTTGGATGCACCGGCGAAGTTTGCACCAACTCTCAAGGTGATAAAGGGCAATGCACGGAAGAGGCTAGCAATGATGGAAGGGTGAGAGTGCGTATAATCCATGGACTCAACATTAGTCAAAAAAGAACTCATATACTTATTGCAAAAATCTACAAGTCATCAAAAACCAAGCACTACGCGCATGCTCCTAGGGGGATAGATTGGTAGGAAAAGACCATCGCTCTTCATTGACCGCCACTCATAAGGATGCACAATCTAAGAACACCTCATGTTCCAAATTTGTTACACAACTTTAACCATACATGCATGCTACGGGACTTGCTAACTTCAACACAAGCATTCTTTAAATTCATAATCACCCAACTAGCATGACTCTAATATCACTACCTCCATATCTCAAAACAATTATCAAGTATCAAATTGATCATAGCATCCAATTCACTTCCTATGATAGTTTTTATTATACCCAACTTGGATGCCCATCATTCTAGGACCAATTGTATAACCATAGCAAATACCATGCTGTTCTAATAGACTCTCACAATAATATAAGTGAAGCATGATAGACTAACAATTTCTTCAAAATTAAGCCACCGCCGTGCTCTAAAAGATATAAGTGAAGCACTAGAGCAAAAACTATCTAGCTCAAAAGATATAAGTGAAGCACATGGAATATCTAATAAATTCTAATCAAGTGGGCTTCTCCCAAAAGGTGTGTACAGAAAGGATGATTGTGGAAAACTAAAAAGCAAATACTAATATCATACAAGATGCTCCAAGCAAAACACATATCATGTGGCGAATAAAAATAAGCTCCAAGTAAAGTTACCGATAAACGAAGACGAAAGAGGGGATGCCTTCCGGGGGCATCCCCAAGCTTAGGCTTTTGGCTATTCTTGAATATCTTGGGGTGCCATGGGCATCCCCAAGCTTAGGCTCTTGCCACTTCTCATTCCATAGTCCATCAAATCTTTACCCAAAACTTGAAAACTTCACAACACAAAACTCAACAGGAAATCTCATAAGCTCCGTTAGTGAAAGAAAGAAAAACCACCACATAAGGTACTGTAATGAACTCATTATTTATTTACATTGGTGTTAAACCTACTGTATTTCAACTTTTCTATGGTTCATACCCTTACATACTAGCCATAGATGCATCAAAATAAGCAAGCAACACACGAAAGGCAGAATCTGTCAAAAACAGAATAGTCTGTAGCAATATGTAACTATTGAATACTTCTGGAACTCTAAAACTCCTAACAAAATAGGAAGTCCTGGGCAATTTGTCTATTGATCTACAGCAAAAATATCAACACAAAATCACGTTTCTGTGAATTACTAAAATTATTTTCGTGCATGCAAAGTTTCTGTTTTTCAGCAGAATCAAATTAACTATCACCATAGGTTATCCTATAGGTTCTACTTGGCACAAACACTAACTAAAACATAAAAACACATCTAAACAGAAGGTAGATGCAAAATTTATTACTAAACAGAAACAAAAACAAAAAACACAAATAAAATTGGGTTGCCTCCCAACTAGCGCTATCGTTTAACGCCCCTAGCTAGGCATAAAAGCGAGGATAGATCTAAGTGGTGCCATAATAATAAGACAGATCCCGAAAACTCATCTCATATTCTCTATGTTCAGCAGCAAGTTTTTTTTTGAGGCAAGCAAAAGTAATCAAAAGGTCTAAATTAATGGGACAAATGTCCCCAAGATCAATCTCAGGAGGTATGGGTTCCTCCTTTGGCCCTTCATATTGCACAACTAATTCATCATTATAAGCATTCTTTTGGCAGAACTTCGTAAGCCTATACTCAAGAGAGTATCCTAGCTCATTGTTTCGAAGAGCAAAATCATTATTAACTTAGGAAATTCTATCAACTAGGACATTGGTAGGAACCTTTTTTCTAAGGTTTTCATTAAAAGCAACATAGTCCAAAGATTGAAAACGCCTACCAAGCGGATCACTTCTATGGGAGGACGACCGGCGTCCACCCTATAGTGCGCAAAGATTTCTTTGGCCTCTCTTACTATAAATCTAAACTCATGAGCCAAAAAGATAGTAGCGGCGCGCTTAACAGAAGAATGCTCAATATTAGAAAATTCCAGGAAAATTCTTTGTACGCAAGGATGCATATGCATAAATTGTCTTTCAAGCTCAACTACAAGCATAGCGATAGCATCCGCAAGACTACTAGTTCTATGAAGAATAGAACCTCCCATAGAGGGTAAAGCACCAGCACAAGTAAAGAAATCTTGAATAACCCCTTTCCCAATAATATTACCACTACCGATTCGAAACTTTTTAGTATGCAAGATAGGGGGTTCTTCAGCAGGAGCATCAGAATTTTCCATGTTATCATTATTGTCCATATCGACGATAATCTCCCCAATTTCAGACATAACGGCAACCAAAAGCAAGGAGGAAAAAGAGGGCAAGCGGAAAAGAGAGGAGATTGGGAAAGAGAGGGCAAATAAAATGGCAAGGGTGAAGTGGGGGAGAGGAAAACGAGAGGCAAATGGCAAATAATGTAAATGCGAGGGAGATGTGTTTGTGATGGGTACTTGATATGTCTTGACTTGAGCGAAGACCTCCCCGGCAACGGCGCCAGAAATCCTTCTTGCTATGTCTTGAGCTTGCGTTGGTTTTCCTTGAAGAGGAAAGGGTGATGTAGCAATAGTAGCGTAAGTATTTCCCTCAGTTTTTGAGAACCAAGGTATCAATCCAGTAGGAGGCTCCTCAAAAGTCCCACGCACCTACACAAACAAACAAGAACTCGCAACCAACGCAATAAAGGGGTTGTCAATCCCTTCACGGCCACTTGCGAAAGTGAGATCTGATAGAGATAAAATGATAAGATAAATATATTTTTGGTATTTTATAATATAGATTGGAAAAGTAAAGATGCAAATAAAAGTAGATTGAAAGCTTATATGATAAATGATTGACCCGGGGGCCATAGGTTTCACTAGTGGCTTCTCTCAAGATAGCACACGTATTACGGTGGGTGAACAAATTACTGTCGAGCGATTGATAGAAAAGTGAATAATTATGAGATTATCTAGGCATGATCATGTATATAGGCATCACGTCCGTGACAAGTAGACCGACTCCTGCCTGCATCTATTACTATTACTCCACACATCGACCGTTGTCCAGCATGCATCTAGAGTATTAAGTTCATAAAGACGGAGTGACGCATTAAGAAAGATTACATGATGTAGAGGGATAAACTCATGCAATATGATATAAACCCCATCTTTTTATCCTCGATGGCAACAATACAATACGTGCCTTGCTGCCCCTGCTGTCACTGGGAAAGGACACCGCAAGATTGAACCCAAAGCTAAGCACTTCTCCCATTGCAAGAAAGATCAATCTAGTAGGCCAAACCAAACTGATAATTGGAAGAGAGTGGCAAAGATAACTTAATCACACATAAAAGAATTCACAGGAGATTCAAATATTTCTCATAGATAAACTTGATCATAAACCCACAATTCATCGGATCTCGACAAACAAACCGCAAAAAGAGTTACATCGAATAGATCTCCAAGAAGATCAAGGCGAACATGGTATTGAGATTCAAAGAGAGAGAAGAAGCCATCTAGCTAACAACTATGGACCTGAAGGTCTGTGGTAAACTACTCACAACTCATCAGAGAGGCTATGGTGTTGATGTAGAAGCCCTTCATGGTTTATTCCCCCTCCGGCGGAGCGCCGGCAAAGGCTCCAAGATGGGATCTCGCGGATACAGAAGGTTACAGTGGTGGAAATAGTTTTTCGTGGTCACCTCTGATGTTCTCGGGGTACGTGGGTATATATAGGAGGAAGAAGTAGGTCAGTGGACGCCCAAGGGGCCCATGAGATAGGGGGCGCGCCCAGTAGGGGGGCGCCCTCCACCCTCGTGGCCTCCTCGATTGCTTCTTGACTTGCACTCCAAGTCCTCTGGATCACGTTCGTTCCAAAAATCATGCTCCCAAAGGTTTCATTCCGTTTGGACTCCGTTTGATATTCCTTTTCTTCGAAACACTGAAATAGGCAAAAAAACAACAATACGGGCTGGGCCTCCGGTTAGTAGGTTAGTCCCAAAAATGATATAAATGTGTAAAGTAAATCCCATAAACATCCAAAACGGGTAATATAATAGCATGGAACAATCAAAAATTATAGATACGTTGGAGAAGTATCAATCAGCCAGTTACGTTGTGATATTTGGTAGCACACAAAGTGTTCCTCCGGTATTCGGGAGTTGCATAATCTCATAGTCATAGGAACATGTATAAGTCATGAAGAATGCAATCGCAATATGCTAAACGATCAAATGCTAAGCTAACAGAATGGGTCAAGTCAGTCACATTATTCTCTAATGATGTGATCCCGTTAATCAAATGACAACTCATGTCTATGGCTAGGAAACTTAACCATCTTTGATTCAACGAGCTAGTCAAGTAGAGGCATACTAGTGACACTCTGTTTGTCTATGTATTCATACATGTACTAAGTTTCCGGTTAATACAATTCTAGCATGAATAATAAACATTTATCATGATATAAGGAAATATAAATAATAACTTTATTATTGCCTCTAGGGCATATTTCCTTCAGTCTCCCACTTGCACTAGAGTCAATAATCTAGATTACACAATAATGATTCTAACACCCATGGAGTCTTGGTGCTGATCGTGTTTTGCTCGTGAGAGAGGCTTAGTCAACGGGTCTGCATCGTTCAGATCCATATGTATCTTGCAAACCTCTATGTCTCCCTCCTTGACTTGATCGCAGATGGAATTGAAGCGTCTCTTGATGTGCTTGGTTCTCTTGTGAAATCTGGATTCCTTTGCCAAGGCAATCACACCAGTATTGTCACAAAAGATTTTCATTGGACCCGATGCACTAGGTATGACACCTAGATCGGATATGAACTCCTTCATCCAGACTCCTTCATTTGCTGCTTCCGAAGCAGCTATGTACTTTGCTTAGAACTGCACCAACTAACAGCTCCACCGTTCAATATAAATACGTATCCGGTTTGTGACTTAGAGTCATCCGGATCAGTGTCAAAGCTTGCATCGATGTAACCATTTATGACGAGCTCTTTGTCACCTCCATAAACGAGAAACATATCCTTAGTCCTTTTCAGGTATTTCAGGATGTTCTTGACCGCTGTCCAGTGATCCACTCCTGGATTACTTTGGTACCCCCTGCTAAACTGATAGCAAGGCACACATCAGGTCTGGTACACAGCATGGCCATACATGATAGAGCCTATGGCTGAAGCATAGGGAACACCTTTCATTTTCTCTCTATCTTCTGCAGTGGTCAGGTATTGAGTCTGACTCAACTTCACACCTTGTAACACAGGCAAGAACCCTTTCTTTGCTTGATCCATTTTGAACTTTTTCAAAACTTTGTCAAGGTATGTGCTCTGTGAAAGTCCAATTAAGCGTCTTGATCTATATCTATAGATCTTGATGCCTAATATATAAGCAGCTTCACCGAGGTCTTTCATTGAAAAATTCTTATTCAAGTATCCCTTTATGCTATTTAGAAATTCAGTATCATTTCCGATCAACAATGTCATCCACATATAATATCAAAAATGCTACAGAGCTCCCACTCACTTTCTTGTAAATACAGGCTTCTCCAAAGGTCTGTATAATTCCATATGCTTTGATCACACTATCAAAGTGTATATTCCAACTTCGAGAGGCTTGCACCAGTCCATTAATGGATCGCTGGAGCTTGGACACTTTGTTAGCACCTTTTGGATCGACAAAACCTTCTAGTTGCATCATATACAACTCTTCTTTAAGATATCCGTTAAGGAATATAGTTTTGACATCCATTTGCCAAATTTCATAATCATAAAATGCAGCAGTTGCTAACATGATTCAGACAGACTTAAGCACCGCTACGGGTGAGAAGGTCTCATCTTAGTCAACTCCTTGAACTTGTCGAAAACCTTTTGCAACAAGTCGAGCTTTGTAGACAGTAACATTACCGTCAGCGTCAGTCTTCTTCTTGAAGATCCATTTATTCTCAATGGCTTGCCGATCATCGGGCAAGTCAACCAAAGTCCATACTTTGTTCTCATACATGGATCCCATCTCAGATTTCATGGCCTCAAGCCATCTTGCGGAATCTGGGCTCATCATCGCTTCCTCATAGTTCGTAGGTTAGTCATGGTCAAGTAACATGACTTCCAGAACAGGATTACCGTACCACTCTGGTGCGGATCTTACACTGGTTGACCTACGAGGTTCGGCAGTAACTGATACGTCTCCAACGTATCTACTTTTCCAAACACTTTTGCCCTTATTTTGGACTCTAACTTGCATGATTTGAATGAAACTAACCCGGACTGACGCTGTTTTCAGCAGAACTGCCATGATGTTGTTTATTGTGCAGAAAACAAAAGTTCTCGGAATGACCTAAAAATCCACGGAGATAAGTTTTGGAAAATATAAAAAATACTGGTGAAAGAATCAAGGCCAGGGGGCCCACAACCTGTCCACGAGGGTGGGGGCCCACCCTTCTCCCTGGGTGCGCCCCCTGTCTCATGGGCCCCCTGACGCTCCACCGACCTCAACTCCAACTCCATATATTCCATTTCGCGGAGAAAAAAATCAGAGAGAAAGTTTCATCACGTTTTACGATACGGAGCCGCCGCCAAGCCCTAATTTCTCTTGGGAGGACTGATCTGGAGTCCGTTCAGGGCTCCGGAGAGGGGGATTCGTCGCCATCGTCATCATAAACCATCCTCCATCACCAATTTCATGATGCTCACCGCCGTGCGTGAGTAATTCCATCATAGGCTTGCTGGACGGTGATGGGTTGGATGAGATTTACCATGTAATCAAGTTAGTTTTGTTAGGGTTTGATCCCTAGTATCCACTATGTTCTGAGATTGATGTTGCTATGACTTTGCTAT
This sequence comes from Triticum dicoccoides, assembly GCF_002162155.2. Classification (NCBI taxonomy): domain Eukaryota; kingdom Viridiplantae; phylum Streptophyta; class Magnoliopsida; order Poales; family Poaceae; genus Triticum; species Triticum dicoccoides. The sequence goes on from NC_041393.1 coordinate 458,017,954, forward strand.
GCTTAATGCTTGTCACTAGGGCCCGAGTGCCATGATTTCAGATCTGAACCTATTATGTTTTCATGAATATATGTGAGTTCTTGATCCTATCTTGCAAGTCTAGTCACCTATTATGTGTTATGATCTGACAACCCCGAAGTGACAATAATTGGGATACTTCTCGGTGATGACCATAGTTTGAGGAGTTCATGTATTCACTATGTGCTAATGCTTTGTTCCGGTTCTCTATTAAAAGGAGGCCTTAATATCCCTTAGTTTCCACTAGGACCTCGCTGCCACGGGAGGGTAGGACAAAAGATGTCATGCAAGTTCTTTTCCATAAGCACGTATGACTATATTCGGACTACATGCCTACATTACATTGATGAACTGGAGCTAGTTCTGTGTCACCCTATGTTATAGCTATCACATGAGGAATCGCATCCGACATAATTATCCATCACTGATCCAATGCCTACGAGATTTTCACATCTTGTGCTTGACTTATTTACTTTTCCGTTGCTACTGTTACAATTACTACAAAACTATTATCTTTACTTTTGCCACTGTTACCATTACTATCATACTACTTTGCTACTAAATACTTTGCCGGAGATACTAAGTTATCCAGGTGTGGTTGAATTGACAACTCAACTGCTAATACTTAAGAATATTCTTTGGCTCCCCTTGTGTCGAATCAATAAATTTGGGTTGAATACTCTACCCTCAAAAGTTGTTGCGATCCCCTACACTTGTGGATTATCAAGACTAATTTCTGGTGCCGTTGCCGGGGAGCATAGCTCTATTCTTTGAGTCACTTGGGATTTATATCTGCTGATCACTATGAGGAACTTGAAAGATGAAAGAACTAAGATTTTTCCCTCAACTAGATTCTCCTTCTGTTATTAGTAAGCTTGCGACACCTAAACCTGCTACTGCTATGAATTCTGATATGTCACATGTTATTGATGATGCCACTTCTGCTATGCATGATACTTATGATGAAACTACTTCTGTGCGTGATACTACTTTGCCATTAGGTGAATTTCTTGATGAACAACTTGCTAGGGTTAGAGAGATTGAAATTATTGAAGATGCTATTATTGATGATAGTGATGATGAAAGTTCTCCCCCTGATTATGAATTACCTGTTGTTCCTGAGGGTTATGTTATGAATGAGGAAGCTGCTAGAGCTATTTTTGCTTGCAAAGATAGATATGATCTTAAGAAGTTGTTAGCTAAATGGAAGCAACAATCTCTTAATGCTAGAATGAAACCTGACCCTGCTTTTGCTACTTCACCTATCTGTGTTACTGATAAGGATTATGAATTCTCTGTTGATCCTGAGATTATTACTTTGGTTGAATCTGATCCTTTTTATGGCCTTGAATCTGAAACTGTTGTGCACATCTCACCAAGTTGAATGATATAGCCACCCCATTTACTAATGATGAGAAGTCTCGCTATTATTATATCCTTAAGATATTTCCGTTCTCATTAAAGGGTGATGCTAAGATTTGGTTTAATTCTCTTGATCCTGGTTGTGTGTGTAGTCCCCAGGATATGATTTATTACTTCTCTGCTAAATATTTCCCTGCTCATAAGAAACAAGCTGCCTTGCGGGAAATATATAATTTTGTGCAAATAAAAGAAGAGAGTCTCCCACAAGCTTGGTGGAGGCTTCTCCGATTACTTAATGCTTTGCCTGATCATCCTCTTAAGAAAAATGAAATACTTGATATCTTTTATAATGGACTAACCTATGCTTCCAAGGACTACTTGGATAGTTGTGCTGGTTGTGTTTTTAGGGAAAGAACAGTCGACCAAGCTGAATTGCTATTGAATAATATGTTGACTAATGAAAATAATTGGATTCTCCCTGAGCTAATTCCTGAGGCAATTCCTAAGCCAATTGAGCCAACTCCTGAGCCTATTCCTCAACCCACTCCGAAGAAGAGAGGTGTTTTATTTCTCAGTCCTGAAGATATGCAAGAGGCAAAGAAATCAATGAAAGAAAAAGTTATTAAAGCTGAAGATGTTAAGAATTTACCACCTATTGAAGAAATACATGGTCTTAATATACCGCCTGTTGAAGAAACACATTGTCTTGATAACCCGACACAGGTAGTAAAGGCAAATTCTCTCTATAGATATGATAAAGTTGAAATCTCGTCTACTAAATTTCATAGCCCATGATTAGATGAATTTGATGACTTTATGGCTAGACAAGAAAGTTTTAATGCTTATGTTGGTAGAGAATTAAAGAATAATGCTTTCGAGATAGGACGCTTGAGTGATTATATGGCTAGAGTTAAAGGTGAACTTAAACTCATTAGCAAATATGCTTCTATGGTTGCCACTCAAGCTGAGCAAGTACTTAAAGCTCAAAGTGAATTGCTCGATGAATTAAATAATAAACATGACTTTGCTGTTAGAGTGGCTACTAGAACCGGTAGAATGACTCAGGAACCTTTGTATCATGAAGGCCACCCTAAGAGAATCGAGAAGGATTCTAGAGAAATAATTTAGGGGTACCTAGTTCTTCTAAAAAGAAGAAAAAGAAAAACGATAGGACTTTGCATGCTTCTAGTGAACCTGTTGTAGACACACCTGAGAACCCCAATGATATTTCTATTTCTGATGCGGAAACACAATCAGGTGATGAACATGAACCTAGTGATAATGTTAATGATAATGTTCATGTTGATGCTCAACCTAGCAAAAATAATGATTTAGAGATTGAACCTGTTGTTGATCTTGATAACCCACAATCAAAGAATCAATGTTATGATAAGAGAGATTTTGTTGCTAAGAAGCACGGTAGATAAAGAGAACCATGGGTTCAGAAACCCATGCCCTTTCCTCCTAAACCATCCAAGACATAGGATGATGAGGATTTTGAGCACTTTGCTGAAATGATTAGACCTATCTTCTTACGTATGCGCTTGACTGATATGCTTAAAGTAAATCCTTATGCTAAGTATATGAAGGATATCATTACAAATAAAAGAAAGATACCGGAAGCTGAAATTTCCACCATGCTTGCTAATTACACTTTTAAGGGTGGAATACCAAAGAAACTTGGAGATCTAAGGGTACCAACTATACCATGCTGCATTAAAAGAAACTATGTTAAAACTGCTTTATGTGATCTTGGAGTCGGTGTTAGTGTCATGCCTCTCTCTTTATATCGTAGACTTGAATTGAATAAGTTGACACCTACTGAAATATCTTTGCAAATGGCTGATAAATCAACTGCTATACCTATCGGTATTTGTGAGGATGTGCCTGTTGTGGTTGCAAATGTCACTATCTTAATGGACTTTGTTATTCTTGATATTCCCGAGGACGATAGTATGTCGATTATCCTTGGTAGACCCTTTTTAAATACTACAGGGGCTGTTATTGATTGCAACAAAGGCAATGTCACTTTTCATGTTAATGGTAATGAGCATACGATTCACTTTCCGAGGAAACAACCTCAAGTTCATAGCATCAATTCTATTGGAAAAGTTCCAACTATCATTATTGGAGGTTTTGAATTTCCTCTTCCTACTATCAAGAAAAAGTATGATATTCTTATTATTGGGGATGTTCATATCCCCATTGAGGTAACCTAATGTTATTTGAAATTTCTCCGGTTCTATGTTATTCGGAATGAGCTTGTTAACAAGACTTGATCAACCTTGTTAGTGGATTCATTTTGATGATCATGAGATGGATGAAACTAGAATGCGTAACCTTCTGTACCCTCTTTTACTTTTTGTTATTTAGAATAAATAAAGCAAAAATAGTATTATCTATCTGTTTTCTAAATTATCCGTGCAATAAAAAAATATCCCGAAAATAAAAGTGCTCCAAATGCCCTGAAAATTTAGTATGATTTTTTATGGAATATTTGAAGATTTTAGGCACTAAAAACACTGCAGGAGGGGCAAGCACCTGGCCACGAAGGTGGAGGGCGCGCCCACACTCCCTGGGCGCGCCCCCCTGTCTCGTGGGCCCACGGTGGCTCCCCTCCACTTATTCCAGCACCCACACACTCCATATTCTTCCCAAAAAAATCCCCATCCAGCTCAAGCACGAGTTCTATCTCATTTTGCTGCGATTTTTGATCTCCTTGCTCAAAGCTCCATTCACAAAACTGCTTTGGGAGATTGTTGCTTGGTATGTGACTCCTCCATTGGTCCAATTAGTTTTTGTTCTAGTGCTTTATTCATTGCAAATTTTTGCTACATAGGTGACCCTGTTCTTGAGCTTGCATGTTAAATTTATGAGGTCCCAAGAAATTTTAATGCATGATATAGGCTCTAGGCACTTGTAGGAGTAGTTGCTACCAATCTTGTTTAGTTTTATTCACTTTTATTTTGAAGTTACTAAAATTTCAGAAATTTTTCAGAAAAAAATATGTCTAGGAGAATGTATCAAGGTGGTTCCTCAATAAAGAAAGGACCCAGGCTTGCTATGCGTGAGCAAGACGATGAACCACCGAGGGACGCAGAAGTATGAGCTTGTGAGTGACCATCAGATGATTTTATTGGCAATGCAGGCTTTAAGGATGAATTTGATGCATATGTGCGTAATGCCGATCTTGAGGACTTCTTACAAGATAATTGTCCTCAGTACTATCAATTGACTGATTCATTCGTGAGAAGGTTCAAATATAAATCTTCACGTAATTCTCAGAGTATCCTGTTTGATATTTATGATAAATCTTATACCATGGACTTAGAAGATTTTACAACTGCTTGCAAACTCCCGCAGTGGGGCAATGTTAATGATCCCCACAAATCTGAATATAAGGACTTGCTAGTATTACTGTGGGAGAATCTAGGGATATAGCACAAGCTACCATAGGGAGCATTCATTTTCCTGCTATACATTATTTTGCTCTCTTCATTGGTAGATGCATTAATGGTAAAGATGAAGCATTTCACATGTGTGTCCCTGATCTTTGTGTCCTCAAGAGTGCCGTGTTAAGTAATAAAGATTACAACTTGGGGCAATAGTTGCACGTAGGTTGCATAATAATGGTAGGGCTGGAGATTTATTTGGAGGAATTTATGCGACCGTGTGGCTAATTATCTTGGTATAGCCCCACGAGAGGGGGATATGGTGTTGCCTCCTGCTTATTTAGATTATGACACTATGGTCAAACATCATTTTCTTTTGAGGAATGAACAATTCCTCCAGTATCGACTAATCTTTGACAGACATAGCTCTGTCCATGTTACTCTCCCTGCTCCTTTCCTTTTTGATTACTAGGCAAGAGGAAGATATGTTGTTACCAGGGAGGAGGCAGCTGAACACGAGGGGAGAGCGGAGGCGGCTCGCCAACATGCCGCAGTTCAGGAGGCATTTGCTGCTGCATCTCAGTACGACCCCAGTTACAACTACGGATATCAGCCAGGCTACCCTTGGCATTAGACCAACTTAGGCCAAAAGCCTAAGCTTGGGGGAGTACGTATTTCTCACCGACTTTATATTCATGTTCACACACTATTCTAGTTGTCGGTGCTCATACTCTTTCATTGTATTATCCATGCTAGTTTAATTTCCTTTTTCTAGCTTTCTTCTTGTGTGTTTGATAAACCTTAAGAAAAACCAAAAAATTAGTTAGTTTAATTTCCATGCTTGTAGTAGTAATTAAAATGAAAACCCAAAAAAGATTTCTCGTTCTTCTTCTTACTTGTTGGGAGCTTTCCCGTGTAAATAGTTTTATTTTATTTTCTTTCCTTTCGGGGTCGAGAGTAGAAGACCATATTGAAAATGTTTAGTGGCTCTCATATGCATGATTGTTGATTTAACTTGGAGCCCATATTACTCTGTCTTCTCTCTTGAGTTGAATGCTTGCAGATTCCAGCTTAGTACAATGCACGTGCACTTTTATTATCATACACATCGTTCGGTCGTGCAAGTGAAAGGCAATAATGACGATATACGATGGACTGATTGAGATGAGAGAAGCTGGTATGAACTCGACCTCTTTTGTTTTTATGAATATGATGAGTTCATCATTCCCGATTCAGCTTATTATGAAGTAAACATATTTGCAATGACATTTAGAGATTATAGTTGCTTGTGCCATGCTTAGTTAGCTATGAGTTATAATGGTTTACCTTGCGTGCCAACATGCTATTAAAATGATTATGATGTGGTATGATGGGATGGTATCCTCCTTTGAATGAATTGAGTCACTCGACTTGGCACATGTTCACGCATGTAGTTGAAACAAATCAACATAGCCTTCATGATATTTATGTTCATGGTAGATTATATCCTACTCATGCTTGTACTCGGTGTGAATTAATTTTAATGCATGTTCATGACTGTTGTCGCTCTCTCGGTTGGTCGCTTCCCAGTCTTTTGCTAGCCTTCACCTGTACTAAGAGGGAATACTGCTTGTGCATCCAAACTCCTTAAACCCCAAAGTTGTTCCATATGAGTCCACCATACCTTCCTATATGCGGTTTCTACCTTCCGTTCCAAGTAAATTTGTATGTGCCAAACTCCAAACCTTCAAATGAAATTCTGTATTGTATGCTCGAGCAGCTCATGTTTCAACTAGGGTTGCCTGTATCTTCCATGCTAGGTGTGTTATTCTCAAGAGGAGTGGACTCCGCTCCTCATTCACGAGAAAGGGCCGATAACCGGGATGCCCAGTCCCATGATCGAAAAAGATCAAAGCAAATCAATATAATTAAACAAAACTCCCCCAGGGTTGTTGTTAGTTGGAGGCACTTGTTGTTTCGAGCAAGCCATGGATTGATGCTTGTTGGTGGTGGGGGAGTATAAACTTTTACCATTCTGTTTGGGAACTGCCTATAATGCATGTAGTATGGAAGATATCGCCATCTCATAGTTGTTGCGTTGACAGTGAAAGTATACCGCTCAAAATGTTATTCAATCTCTATTTTAAAATCAAGCTCTGGCACCTCTACAAATCCCTGCTTCCCTCTGCGAAGGGCCTATCTATTTACTTTTATGTTGAGTCATCATCCCTCTTATTAAAAAGCACCCGCTGGAGAGCACACTGTCATTTGCATTAATTACTATTAGTTTATATTGGGTATGACTTGACTAGATCTCTTTTACCATGAATTACAATGTTTAGTCAGTCCTTGATCTTTAAAGGTGCTCTGCATTTATGTTTTGCGGTCTCAGAAAGGGCTAGCGAGATACCATCTTGTTATATCATATTATGATTGTTTTGAGAAAGTGTTGTCATCCGAGTTTTATTATTATTGCTCGCTAGCTGATTATGCCATTGATATGAGTAATTGTGAGACCTAAGTGTTATTGTGAGTATGGTTAGTTCATAATATTTGCTGAAAACCTGAATGCTGGCTTTACATATTTACAACAACAAGAGCAAATAGAGCTTGTAAAATTTTCTTTATCACTTTCAGTTTATCAACTGAATTGCTTGAGGACAAGCAAAGGTTTAAGCTTGGGGGAGTTGATACGTCTCCAACGTATCTACTTTTCCAAACACTTTTGCCCTTGTTTTGGACTCTAACTTGCATGATTTGAATGAAACTAACCCGGACTGACGTTGTTTTCAGCAAAACTGCCATGATGTAGTTTATTGTGTAGAAAACAAAAGTTCTCGGAATGACCTGAAAATCCACGGAGATAAGTTTTGGAAAATATAAAATATACAGGCAAAATAATCAAGGCCAGGGGGCCCACACCCTGTCCACAAGGGTGGGGGGCGTTCCCTCCCCCTGGGCACGGCCCCTGTCTCGTGGGCCCCCAGACGCTCCACCGACCTCAACTCCAACTCCATATATTCCGTTTCACGGAGAAAAAATCAGAGAGAAAGTTTCATCGTGTTTTACGATACGGAGCCACCGCCAAGTCCTAATCTCTCTCGGGAGGGCTGATCTGGAGTCCGTTCGGGGCTCCGGAGAGGGGGATTCATCGCCGTCATCATCATCAACCATCCTCCATCACCAATTTCATGATGCTCACAGCCGTGTGTGAGCAATTCCATCACAGGCTTGCTGGATGGTGATGGGTTGGATGAGATTTACCATGTAATCAAGTTAGTTTTGTTAGAGTTTGATCCCTAGTATCCACTATGTTCTGAGATTGTTGTTGCTATGACTTTGCTATGCTTAATGCTTGTCACTAGGGCCCGAGTGCCATGATTTTAGATTTGAACCTATTATGTTTTCATGAATATATGTGAGTTCTTGATCCTATCTTGCAAGTCTATAGTCACCTATTATGTGTCATGATCCGACAACCCCGAAGTGACAATAATCGGGATACTTCTCGGTGATGACCATAGTTTGAGGAGTTCATGTATTCACTATGTGCTAATGCTTTGTTCCGGTTCTCTATTAAAAGGAGGCCTTAATATCCCTTAGTTTCCACTAGGACCCCGCTGCCACGGGAGGGTAGGACAAAAGATGTCATGCAAGTTCTTTTCCATAAGCACGTATGATTATATTCGGAATACATGCCTACATTACATTGATGAACTGGAGCTAGTTCTGTGTCACCCTATGTTATAGCTATTACATAAGGAATCGCATCCAACATAATTATCCATCACTGATCCAATGCCTACGAGCTTTTCACATCTTGTGCTTCGCTTATTTACTTTTCCGTTGCTACTGTTACAATTACTACAAAACTATTATCTTTACTTTTGCCACTGTTACCATTACTATCATACTACTTTGCTACTAAATACTTTGCTGCAGATACTAAGTTATCCAGGTGTGGTTGAATTGACAACTCAACTGCTAATACTTAAGAATATTCTTTGGCTCCCCTTGTGTCGAATCAATAAATTTGGGTTGAATACTCTACCCTCGAAAGCTGTTGCGATCCCCTACACTTGTGGGTTATCAGTAACTTGATCAAAAGTTTCATGATCATCATCATTAGCTTCCTCACTTACTGGTGTAGGAATCACTGGAACTGATTTCTGTGATGAACTACTTTCCAATAAGGGAGCAGGTACTGTTACCTCATCAAGTTCTACTTTCCTCCCACTCACTTCTTTTGAGAGAAACTCCTTCTCTAGAAAGGATCCATTCTTAGCAACGAATATCTTGCCTTCGGATCTGTGATAGAAGGTGTACCCAACAGTTTCCTTTAGGTATCCTATGAAGACACATTTCTCCGATTTGGGTTCAAGCTTATCAGGTTGAAGCTTTTGCACATAAGCATCGCAACCCCAAACTTTAAGAAACAACAACTTGGGCTTCTTGCCAAACCACAGTTCATAAGGTGTCATCTCAATGGATTTAGATGGTGCCCTATTTAACATGAATGCAGCCGTCTCTAAAGCATAACCCCAAAATGATAGCGGTAAATCAGTAACAGACATCATAGATTGCACCATATCCAGTAAAGTACGATTACGATGTTCGGACACACCATTACGTTGTGGTGTTCCGGGTGGCGTGAGTTGCGAAACTATTCCGCATTGTTTCAAATGAAGACCAAACTTGTAACTCAAATATTCTCCTCCACGATCAGATCGTAGAAACTTTATTTTCTTGTTACGATGATTTTCCACTTCACTCTGAAATTCTTTGAACTTTTCAAATGTTTCAGACTTATGTTTCATCAAGTAGATATACCCATATCTGCTCAAATCATCTGTGAAGGTGAGAAAATAACGATACCCGCCGCGAGCTTCAACATTCATTGGACCGCATACATCAGTATGTATGATTTCCAACAAATCTGTTGCTCGCTCCATTGTTCCGGAGAATGGAGTTTTAGTCATCTTGCCCATGAGGCATGGTTCACAAGTACCAAGTGATTCCAAAAGTCCATCAGAATGAAGTTTCTTCATGCGCTTTACACCAATATGACCCAAATGGTAGTGCCACAAATAAGTTACACTATCATTATCAACTCTGCATCTTTTAGCTTTAATATTATGAATTTGTGTATCACTACTATCGAGATTCAACAAAAATAGACCACTCTTCAAAGATGCATGACCATAAAAGATATTACTCATATAAATAGAACAACCATTATTCTCTGATTTACATGAATAACCGTCTCGCATCAAACAAGATCTAGATATAATGTCCATGCTCAATGCTGGCACCAAATAACAATTATTCAGGTCTAAAGCTAATCACGAAGGTAGATGTAGAGGTAGCGTGCCGACTGCGATTACATTGACTTTGGAACCATTTCCCATGCGCATCGTCACCTCGTCCTTAGCCAATCTTCGCTTAATCCGTAGTCCCTGTTTCGAGTTGCAAATATTAGCAACAGAACCAGTATCAAATACCCAGGTGCTACTGCGAGCATTAGTAAGGTACACATCAATAACATGTACATCACATATACCTTTGTTCACCTTGCCATCCTTCTTATCCGCCAAATACTTGGGGCACTTCCGCTTCCAGTGACTAGTCCCTTTGTAGTAGAAGCACTCGGTCTCATGCTTAGGTCCAGACTTGGTCTTCTTCACTTGAGCAGCAACTTGCTTGCCATTCTTCTTGAAGTTCCCCTTCTTCCCTTTACCCTTTTTCTTGAAACTGGTGGTCTTGTTGACCATCAACACTTGATGCTCCTTCTTGATTTCTACCTCCGCAGCCTTTAGCATTGCGAAGAGCTCGGGAATTGTCTTATTGATACGTCTTCAACGTATCTATAATTTTTTATTGTTCCATGTTATTATATTACCCCTTTTGGATGTTTATGGGCTTTATTTTACACATTTATATCATTTTTGGGAATAACCTACTAACCGGAGGCCCAGCCCGTATTGCTGTTTTTTTGCCTATTTCAGTATTTCGAAGAAAAGGAATATCAAACGGAGTCCAAACTGAATGAAACCTTCGGGAGCGTGAATTTTGGAACGAATGTGATCCAGAGGACTTGGAGTGCAAGTCAAGAAGCAGCCGAGGCAGCCACGAGATAGGAGGGCGCCCCACATAGGGCGCGCCCCCCTGTCTCGTGGGCCCCTCGGGCGGCCACCGACGTACTTCTTCCTCCTATATAAGCCTATGTACCCCAAATACATCCAGGGAGCCAATGAAACACAATTTCCACCGTCGTAACCTTCTGTATCCGTGAGATCCCATCTTGGAGCCTTTGCCGGCGCTTCGCCGGAGGGGGAATCGACCATAGAGGGCTTCTACATCAACACCATAGCCCCTCCGATGAGTTGTGAGTAGTTTACCACAGACCTTCGGGTCCATAGTTATTAGCTAGATGGCTTCTTATCTCTTTTTGGATCTCAATACAATGTTCTCCCCCTCTCTTGTGGAGATCTATTCGATGTAAACTCTTTTTGCGGTGTGTTTGTCGAGATCCGATGAATTGTGGGTTTATGATCAAGTTTATCTATGAGAAATATTTGAATCTCCTCTGAATTCTTTTATGTATGATTGGGTTATCTTTGCAAGTCTCTTCGAATTATCAGTTTGGTTTGGCCTACTAGATTGATCTTTCTTGCCATGTGAGAAGTGCTTAGCTTTGGGTTCAACCTTGCGGTGTCCTTACCCAGTGACAGAAAGGGTTGCAAGGCACGTATTGTATTGTTGCCATCGAGGATAAAAAGATGGGTTTTATATCATATTGCATGAGTTTATCCCTCTACATCATGTCATCTTGCTTAAGGCGTTACTCTGTTCTTATGAACTTAATACTCTAGATGCAGGCAGGAGTCGGTCGATGTGTGGAGTAATAGTAGTAGATGCAGGCAGGAGTCCGTCTACTTGTCACGGATGTGATGCCTATACACATGATCATGCCTAGATAATCTCATAATTATTCGTTGTTCTATCAATTGCTCGACAGTAATTTGTTCACCCACCATAATACTTATGCTATCTTGAGAGAAGCCACTAGTGAAACCTATGGCTCCCGGGTCTATCTCTTATCATATTTGCTTTCAATCTACTTTTATTTGCATCTTTATTAGATCTTATCATACCAAAAATACCAAAAATATATTTATCTTATCATACTATCACTATTAGATCTCACTTTTGCAAGTGGCCGCGAAGGGATTGACAACCTCTTTATTGCGTTGATTGCGAGTTCTTTGTTTGTTTGTGTAGTTGCGTGGGACTTTTGAGGAGCCTCCTACTAGATTGATACCTTGGTTCTCAAAAACTGAGGGAAATACTTACGCTACTATTGCTTCATCACCCTTTCCTCTTCAAGGAAAACCAACGCAAGCTCAAGACGTAGCAAGAAGGATTTCTGGCACCGTTGCCGGGGAGGTCTTCGCTCAAGTCAAGACATACCAAGTACCCATCACAAACTCATCTCCCTCGCATTTACATTATTTGCCATTTGCCTCTCGTTTTCCTCTCCCCCACTTCACCCTTGTCGTTTTATTCGCCCTCTCTTTCCCAATCTCCTCCTCTCCCTTTCGCTTGCCTTTTTCTATTTGCTTGTGTGTTGGGTTACTTGTTGCCATGGCGCAAGATAATACCAAATTGTGTGATTTCTCGAATATCAATAATAATGATTTCCTTAGTACTTCGATTGCTCCCCTTAATGATGTTGAGTCTTGTGAAATCAATATTGCTTTGCTGAATCTTGTTATGAAAGATCAATTCGCCGACCTTCCTAGTGAAGATGCCGCTACTCATCTAAACAACTTTGTTGATTTGTGTGATATGCAAAAGAAGAAAGATACGGATAACGACATTGTTAAATTGAAGTTATTTTCGTTTTCACTTAGAGATCGTGCTAAAGTTTGGTTTTCGTCTTTGCCTAAAAACAGTATTGATTCTTGGAACAAGTGCAAATATGCTTTTATCTCTAAGTATTTTCCTCCCGCTAAGATCATCACTCTTAGGAATGATATTATGACTTTTAAACAACTTGATCATGAGCATGTTGCCCAATCTTGGGAAAGAATGAAATTGATGATTCACAATTGCCCTACTCATGGTTTAAATTTATGGATGATCATATAAAAATTTTATGTCGGTTTGAACTTTGCTTCTAGAAATCTCTTAGATTCGGCCGCGGGAGGCACGTTTATGGAAATCACATTAGGAGATGCTACAAAACTTCTTGATAATATTATGGCTAATTTTTCTCAATGGCACACCGAAAGATCTTCTAGTAAAAAAGTGCATGCTATAGAAGAAATCAATGTTTTGAGTGGAAAGATGGATGAACTTATAAAATTGTTTGCTACTAAAAATACTCCTCTTGATCCCAATGATATGCCTTTGTCTACTTTGATTGAGAATAGTAATGAATCTATGGATGTGAATTTTGTTGGTAGGAATAGTTTTGGAAACAATGCTTATAGAGGAAACTTTAATTCTAGACTGTTCCCTTGTAATTCCTATAATAATTATGGAAATTCCTACAGTAATTCTTATGGTAATTTTAATAAGATGCCCTCTGATTTTGAGAATAGTGTGAAAGAATTTATGATTTCTCAAAAGAATTTTAATGCTTTGCTTGAAGAAAAATTGCTCAAAATTTATGATTTGGCTAGGAATGTTGATAGACTTTCGCTTGATGTTGATTCTCTTAAACTTAGATCTTCTTCTCCTAAGCATGATATTGATGAGTCTCTCGAAGCAATGAGAATTTCCATTGATGAGTGCAAAGAAAGAACCGCTAGATTGCGTGCTAAGAAAGATAACTTTATAAAGGCATGTTCTTCTAGTTTCCATGAAAACAACGATGAGGATCTTAAAGTTATTGATGCGTCTCCTATTAGATCTTTGTTTTGCAATATGAATCTTGATAATTATGGGACCGATCATGAGTCAACTTTACCTAGAAGGCGTCCCAAGAATACGGAGTTTTTAGATCTTGATGCTAAATTTGGTAAAAGTGGGATTGGAGAGGTCATGACTTTAAATAGCATTGAACCCACTATCTCGGATTTCAGGGAATTTGATTATGATAATTGTTCTTTAGAAGGCTGTATTTCCTTGTTGCAATCCGTTGTTAATTCTCCTCATGCTTATAGTCAAAATAAAGCTTTTACCAAACATATCGTTGATGCCTTGATGCAATCTTATGATGAAAAACTTAATTTGGAAGTTTCTATACCTAGAAAACTTAATGATGAGTGGGAACCTACTATAAAGATTAGAATTAAATATCATGAGTGTTTTGCTTTGTGTGATTTGGGTGCTAGTGTTTCCACGATTCCGAAAACTTTGTGTGATATTCTAGGTTTCCATGATCTTGATGATTGCTCTTTAAATTTGCACCTTGCGGATTCCACCATTAAAAAGCCAATGGGAAGGATCAATGATGTTCTCATTGTTGCAAATAGAAATTTTGTGACTGTAGATTTTATCGTTCTTGATATAGATTGCAATCTTTCTTGCCCTATTATTCTTGGTAGACCTTTCCTTAGAACGATTGGCGCGATTATTGATATGAAGGAAGGGAATATTAGATTCCAGTTTCCATTAAAGAAAGGCATGGAGAACTTTCCAAGAAAGAAAGTCAAATTACCTTATGAATCTATCATGCGAGCTACTTATGAATTTAGTGCCAAAGATGGCACTACTTAGATCTATCTTTGCTTTTATGCCTAGCTAGGGGCGTTAAACGATAGCGTTAGTTGGGAGGCAACCCAATTTTCTTTGTGTTTTTTGTTTTTGTTCCTGTTTAGTAACAAATCTTGCATATACCTTCTGTTTAGATGTGTCTTTATCTTTTAATTAGTGTTTGTGCCAAGTAGAACCTATAGGATAACCTATGATGATAGTTGATTTGATTCTGCTGAAAAACAGAAACTTTGCACGCACGAATTTAGTTTTGTTAAATCACAGAAACGTGATTTTGTGTTGATTATTTTTTCTGCTGATAAATAGACAAATTTTCCAGGACTTCCTATTTTGGTAGGATTTTTAGAGTTCCATAAGTTTGCGTTAGTTACAGATTGCTACAGACTGTTCTGTTTTTGACAGATTCTGTTTTTCGTGTGTTGTTTGCTTATTTTGATGCATCTATGGCTAGTAAAATAGTTTATAAACCATAGATAAGTTGGAATACAGTAGGTTTAACACCTAAATAAATAAAGAATGAGTTCATTACAGTACCTTATGTGGTTGTTTTCTTTTCTTTCACTAACAGAGCTTATAAGATTTCCTATTGAGTTTTGTGTTGTGAAGTTTTCAAGTTTTGGGTAAAGCTTTTATGGACTATGGAATAAGGAGTGGCAAGAGCCTAAGCTTGGGGATGCCCATGGCACCCCAAGATATTCAAGGATAGCCAAAAGCCTAAGCTTGGGGATTCCCCGGGAAGGCATCCCCTCTTTCGTCTTCGTTCATTGATAACTTTACTTGGAGCTATATTTTTATTCGCCACATGATATGTGTTTTGCTTGGAGCGTCGTGTCTTATATTAGTCTTTGCTTTTTAGTTTACCACAATCATCCTTGCTGTACACACCTTTGGGAGAAGCCTACTTGATTATAATTTGCTAGAATACTTTATGTGCTTCACTTATATCTTTTGAGCTTGATAGTTTTTGCTCTAGTGCTTCACTTATATCTTTTAGAGCACGGTGGTGACTTAATTTTTAAGAAATTGCTTGTCTCTCATGCTTCACTTATATCTTTTTGAGAGTCTTTTAGAACAGCATGGTATTTGCTATGGTTACAAAGTTGGTCCTAGAATGATGAGCATCCAAGTTGGGTATAATAAAAACTATCATAGAAAAAGAATTGGATGCTATGATCAATTTGATGCTTGATAATTGTTTTTGAGATATGGAGGTAGTTGATATTAGAGTCATGCTAGTTGAGGTGATTATGAAAAATACTTGTGTTAAGGGTTGTGATTCCCGTAGCATGCACGTATAGTGAACCGCTTTGTGATGAAGTTGGGGCACAATTTTATTTATTGATTGTCTTCCTTATGAGTGGCGGTCGGGGACGAGCGATGGTCTTTTCCTACAAATCTATCCCCCTAGGAGCATGCGTGTAGTGCTTTGGTTTTTGATGACTTCTAGATTTTTGCAATAAGTACATGAGTTCTTTTGACTAATGTTGAGTCCATGGATTATACGCACTCTCACCTTCCACCATTGCTAGCCTCTCTTGTGCCGCGCAACTTTCGCCGGTACCATACACCCACCATATACCTTCCTCAAAACAGCCACTATACCTACCTATTATTGCATTTCCATAGCCATTCTGAGATATATTGCCATGCAACTTTCCACCGTTCCGTTCATATGACACGCATTACTTTTGTCATATTGCTCTTTGCATGATCATGTAGTTGACATCGTATTTGTGGCAAGGCCACCTTCATAATTTTCATACATGTCACTCCTGATTCATTGCATATCCCGGTACACCGTCGGAGGCATTCATATAGAGTCATATCTTGTTCTAGCTTTGAGTTGTAATTCTTGAGTTGAAAATCCATAAAAGTGTGATGATCTTCATTATTAGAGCATTGTCCTAGTGAGGAAAGGATGATGAAGACTATGATTCCCCCACAAGTCGGGATGAGACTTCAGACTTCACAAAAAAGAAAAAAAAGAAAAAAAGAAATAAAAAAAGAGAAAGGCCAAAAAAAGGCCAAAGAAAAAAAAGAAAAGAAAAAGAAAAAAATATAAAATGAGAGAAAAAGAGAGAAGGGACAATGCTACTATCTCCTTTTCCACACTTGTGCTTAAAAGTAGCACCATGATCTTCATGATAGAGAGTCTCCTATGTTGTCACTTTCATATACTAGTGGGAATTTTTCATTATAGAACTTGGCTTGTATATTCCAATGATGGGCTTCCTCAAAATGCCCTAGGTCTTCGTGAGCAAGCGAGTTGGATGCACATCCACTTAGTTTCTCTTGTTGAGCTTTCATATATTTATAGCTCTAGTGCATCCGTTGCATGGCAATCCCTACTCACTCACATTGATATCTATTAATGGGCATCTCCATAGCCCGTTGATATGCCTAGTTGATGTGAGACTATCTTCTCCTTTTTTGTCTTCTCCACAACCACAATTCTATTCCACATATAGTGCTATGTCCATGTCTCACGCTCATGTATTGCGTGAAAGTTGAAAGAGTTTAAGATTATTAAAGTATGAAACAATTTCTTGGCTTGTCATCGGGGTTGTGCATGATTAAATACTTTGTGTGATGAAGATAGAGCAACAGCCGGACTATATGATTTTGTAGGGATAACTTTCTTTGGCCATGTTATTTTGAGAACACATGATTACTTTGATTAGTATACTTGAAGTATCACCATTTTCATGTTAATATGAACTTTTATTTTTGTATCATTTGGATCTGAACATTCATGCCACAATAAATAAAATTAGATTGAGAATTATGTTATGTAGCATTCCACATCAAAAATTCTATTTTTATCATTTACCTACTCGAGGACGAGCAGGAATTAAGCTTGGGGATGCTTGATACATCTTCAACGTATCTATAATTTTTGATTGTTCCATGCTATTATATTACCCCTTTTGGATGTTTATGGGCTTTATTTTACACATTTATATCATTTTTTGGACTAACCTACTAACCGGAGGCCTAGCCCGTATTGCTGTTTTTTTGCCTATTTCAGTATTTCGAAGAAAAGGAATATCAAACGGAGTACAAACGGAATGAAACCTTCAGGAGCGTGATTTTTTGAACGAACGTGATCTAGAGGACTTGGAGTGCAAGTCAAGAAGCAGCCGAGGCAGCCACGAGATAGGAGGGCGCCCCCCTATAGAGCGCGCCCCTGTCTCGTGGGCCCCTCGGGCGGCCACCGACGTACTTCTTCCTCCTATATAAGCCTACGTACCCCGAAAACATCCAGGGAGCCAACGAAACACAATTTCCACCGCCGTAACCTTCTGTATCCGTGAGATCCCATCTTGGAGCCTTCGTCGGTGCTTCGCCGGAGGGGGAATCGACCATGGAGGGCTTCTACATCAACACCATAGCCCCTCCGATGAGTTGTGAGTAGTTTACCACAGACCTTCGGGTCCATAGTTATTAGCTAGATGGCTTCTTCTCTCTTTTTGGATCTCAATACAATGTTCTCCCCCTCTCTTGTGGAGATCTATTCGATGTAAACTCTTTTTGCGGTGTGTTTGTCGAGATCCGATGAATTGTGGGTTTATGATCAAGTTTATCTATGAGAAATATTTGAATCTCCTCTGAATTCTTTTATGTATGATTGGGTTATCTTTGCAAGTCTCTTCGAATTGTCAGTTTGGTTTGGCCTACTAGATTGATCTTTCTTGCCATGGGAGAAGTGCTTAGCTTTGGGTTCAATCTTGCGGTGTCCTTACCCAGTGACAGAAAGGGTTGCAAGGCACGTATTGTATTATTGCCATCGAGGATAAAAAGATGGGGTTTATATCATATTGCATGATTTTATCCCTCTACATCATGTCATCTTGCTTAAGGCGTTACTCTGTTCTTATGAACTTAATACTCTAGATGTAGGCAGGAGTCGGTCGATGTGTGGAGTAATAGTAGTAGATGCAGGCAGGAGTCGGTCTACTTGTCACGGACGTGATGCCTATATACATGATCATGCACTACAAAAAAAGACACATCCGTGACATTTTGGGCCAAACGAAAAAAAATTCTATCATACATATGGCACTTCTATGACGATAATTGTGACAAAATCCAGTATCATCATAGATGTGGTGGGCTCCTACTTCTATGACAAAAAATCATGATAGAAAATGGGCTTTTCGTCCTGGGCGGGCCGGAGACGTAGCTGCATGACATTCTTTGGGCCGTCCATGACAGAAAAAACCGTGGTAGAAGCGAGGGGGAGGAAAATTTCAGGGAGTTGCCGGTTACGGTGGGAGGTCAGGGGCCAAGCGATGTGCGTTTCTCTCGTACACGTACGCACGTGTGTGCGAGGCATTGGCTCTAACTGAACCCGGGCGAGGCATTGGGCTCTAACTAAAACTGAGCGATTGCACTGTAGGCTACGCGTTACTGAACCCAAGCGATCGATCGATGGCTGTTAACTGAACCCGATGGAGCGATTCCTTCGCTACTGCTGCTAACTGAAGCCGATCGATTGGATGAACAGTGAGCGTTGCGGGGGG
>NC_041393.1:458037398-458066764 GCF_002162155.2 Triticum dicoccoides
GGGGGGGGGTGGATGAACAGTGAGTGGTGGCGTTGCCTCTGGATGAACAGGACCCCGTGGTGTGGAGGGTTGGATGAACAGTAGACGGTGGAGGGGTGGTCGTGGAGGGGTGGTTGAACAGGACCCCATGGTGTGGAGGGCTGGATGAATAATAGACGGTGGAGGGGTGCCCGTGGAGGGGTGGTTGAACAGGAGCCGGTGGAGTAGCGCGCGGTGGAGGCTGGATGAACAGGAGCCCGTGGAGGCTCGAGGAGGTCGACGGTAGCTCATGGAGGCTGGAGGATGATAACTCACAAGTGTAGGGGATCGCAACAGCTTTCGAGGGTAAAGTATTCAACCCAAATTTATTGATTCGACACAAGGGGAGCCAAAGAATATTCTTGAGTATTAGCACTTGAGTTGTCAATTCAACCACACCTGGATAACTTAGTATCTGCAGCAAAGTATTTAGTAGCAAAAGTGGTATGATAATAAAGGTAACAATAGCAAAAGTAAAGATAAATGTTTTTGGGTTTTTGTAGTAGTTGTAACAATAGCAACGGAAAAGTAAATAAGCGAAGAACAATATGTGAAAAGCTCATAGGCAATGGATCAGTGATGGATAATTATGCCAGATGCGATTCCTCGTGCAATAGTTATAACATAGGGTGATATAGAACTAGCCCCAATTCATCGATGCAATGTAGGCATGTATTCCGTAAATAGTCATACGTGCTTATGGAAAAGAACTTGCATGACATCTTTTGTCCTACCCTCCCGTGGCAGCGGGGTCCTAGTGGAAACTAAGGGATATTAAGGCCTCCTTTTAATAGAGAACTGGAACAAAGCATTAGCACATAGTGAATACATGAACCCCTCAAACTACGGTCATCACCGAGAAGTATCCCGATTATTGTCACTTCGGGGTTGTCGGATCATAACACATAATAGGTGACTATAGACTTGCAAGATAGGATCAAGAACACACATATATTCATGAAAACATAATAGGTTCAGATCTGAAATCATGGCACTCGGGCCCTAGTGACAAGCATTAAGCATAGCAAAGTCATAGCAACATCAATCTCAGAACATAGTGGATACTAGGGATCAAACCCTAACAAAACTAACTTGATTACATGGTAAATCTCATCCAACCCATCACCGTTCAGCAAGCCTACGATGGAATTACTCACGCACGACGGTGAGTATCATGAAATTGGTGATGGAGGATGGTTGATGATGACAACGACGACGAATCCCCCTCTCCGGAGCCCCGAACGGACTCCAGATCAGCCCTCCCGAGAGAGATTAGGGCTTGGCGGCGGCTCCGTGTCGTAAAACACGATGAAACTTACTCCTTGATTTTTTTTTCTCCCCGAACGTGAATATATGGAGTTGGAGTTGAGGTCGGTGGAGGTCCAGGGGGCCCACGAGATAGGAGGCCGCACCCTAGGGGGCGCGCCCCCCTGTCTCGTGGACAGCCTGTGGGCCCCCTGGTATTGATTCTTTCACCAAAAATTCTTATTAATTCCAAAAAGTGCCTCCGTGGATTTCCAGGACATTCCGAGAACTTTTCTTTTCTACACATAAAACAACATCATGGCAGTTCTGCCGAAAACAACGTCAGTCCTGGTTAGTTTCATTCAAATCATGCAAGTTAGAGTCCAAAACAAGGGCAAAAGTGTTTGGAAAAGTAGATACGTTGGAGACGTATCAACTCCCCCAAGCTTAAACCTTTGCTTGTACTCAAGCAATTCAGTTGATAAACTGAAAGTGAAAAAGAAAAACTTTTACAAACATTGTTTGCTCTTGTTGTTGTAAACATGAAAATCCAGCATTCAAGTTTCAGCAAATATTATGAACTAACCATACTCACAATAACACATAGCTCTCACAACTACTCATATCAATAACATAATCAGCTAGCGAGCTATAATAATAAAACTTGGATGACAACACTTTCTCAAAAATAATTATAACATGATATAACAAAATGGTATCTCGCTAGCCCTTTCTGAGACCGCAAAACATAAATGCAGAGCACCTTTAAAGATCAAGGACTGACTAAACATTGTAATTCATGGTAAAAGAGATCCAGTCAAGTCATACCCGATATAAACCAATAGTAATGAATGCAAATGACAGTGTGCTCTCCAGCGGGTGCTTTTAATAAGAAGGGTGATGACTCAACATAAAAGTAAATAGATAGGCCCTTCGCAGAGGGAAGCAGGGATTTGTAGAGGTGCCAGAGCTCAATTTTAAAATAGAGATTGAATAACATTTTGAGCGGCATACTTTTGCTGTCAATGCAACAACTATGAGATGGCTGTATCTTCCATACTACATGCATTATAGGCAGTTCCCAAACAGAATGGTAAAGGTTTATACTCCTCCAACCACCAACAAGCATCAATCCATGGCTTGCTCGAAACAACGAGTGCCTCCAACATACAACAGCCCTAGGGGAGTTTTGTTTAATTATTTTGATTTGCTTTGATCTTTCTGGATCATGGGACTAGGCATCCCGGTTACCGGCCCTTTCTCGTGAATGAGGAGCGGAGTACACTCCTCGTGAGAATAACCCACCTAGCATGGAAGATATAGGCAGCCCTAGTTGTAACATGAGCTGCTCGAGCATACAAAACAGAATTTCATTTGAAGGTTTGGAGTTTGGCACATACTAATTTACTTGGAACAGCAGGTAGAAACCGCATATAGGAAGGTATGGTGGACTCATATGGAACAACTTTGGGGTTTAAGGAGTTTGGATGCACAAGCAGTATTCCCGCTTAGTACAGGTGAAGGCTAGCAAAAGACTGGGAAGCGACCAACTGAGAGAGCGACAATAGTCGTAAACATGCATTAAAATTAATTTACAGCGAATACAAGCATGAGTAGGATATAATCCACCATGAACATAAATATCATGAAGGCTTATGTTGATTTGATTCAACTACATGCGTGAACATGTGTCAAGTCGAGTCACTCAATTTATTCAAAGGAGGATACCATCCCATCATATCACATCATAATCATTCTAATAGCATGTTGGCATGCAAGGTAAACCATTATAACTCATAGCTAATCAAGCATGGCACAAGCAACTAGAATCTCTATATGTCATTGCAAATATGTTTACTTCATAATAGCTGACTCAGAAACGATGAATCATCATATTTACAAAAACATGTGAGGTCGAGTTCATACGAGCTTTTCTCATCTCAATAAGTTCATCATATATCATCATTATTGCCTTTCACTCGCACGACCGAATGATGTGTATAATAATAAGAGTGCACGTGCATTGGACTAAGCTGGAATCTGCAAGCATTCAACTCAAGAGAGAAGACATGATAATATGGGCTCTAAGTTAAATAAACAATCATGCATATAAGAGCCACTAAGCATTTTCAATATAGTCTTCTCGACCCCCAAAAGAAAGAAAAGAAAATACTATTTACACGGGAAAGCTCCCAACAAGTAAGAAGAAGAAGTAGAAATCTTTTTGGGTTTTCATTTTAATTTCTACTACAAGCATAGAATTTAAACTAACTAATTTTTTGGTTTTCCTTAAGGTTTATCAAACACACAAGAAGAAAACTAGAAAAAGAAATTTAAACTAGCATGGATAATACAATGAAAGAGTATGAGCACCGACGACTAGTGTGTGAACATGAATGTAAAGTCGATGAGAAATACGTACTCCCCCAAGCTTAGGCTTTTGGCCTAACTTGGTTTAATACCAAGGACTGCCGCTACTCTCCCTGGTGTAATGGGAGGTATAATCAGGATACCACTGGCTGGTCATCTCTGGATCCCACTGGACAGATGATGCACGATAGGGGTCCAGCTTAGGTTCCAGCTCAGGTTCAGGTTCTGGAGTAAAAGCTTGAGCTCGTTGATTGTTCACCGCTTCTGGCGTAACAAGACGACTTTCTGCAAGCAAATCAAACAGTAGAGGCGCAGGCAAAATGATAATCTCAAAGTGTTTCTTATTAAATCTAAGTTTATACAAGAGCTTCTTCTCTTATTTGTCAACAATAAACTTGTGTGCTACCATGCTCTTGTAATCTAAGATGTGAGGAGACAATTTTATCTCATCCTCCTCATGGTGCCTAATGGGTATCTGAAAATGTTTAGCAAGATGTGCAGGATAGATACCTCCAAATATGGGGCCTTTTGTACGATTCAGGGCTAGCCGTTTAGCAACGACGGCACCCATACTAAAAGTATTGTCTCCCAGCAAAGCATGTTGAAGAATATCTAGAATGCTCAAATTTCCACTATTTCCACGACCAATCAAGCATCTACTAGCAAATATGGCAAAGTAGCGTAAAACAGGAAAGTGTATGCTAGAGACTTTTGCCTCAGAGCCCTTCTTTGGCTCTTCCACAACAATAGTTTTAACGAAGCCACCCACATCTTCACGATGGGGTTCCTCTAATTCTCCCTCATAAGGTATCCTACATACCACACAAAAATGACGTAAAGACATTTCTTTGAATTCATCATATAAATGAAATGATACTGCAGGCGATGACTTCTTAGGATAATAATAAAAGTTTTGCACGAAAGTATTGGTAAGTAAGAGATACTGATCGATTCGGTCGTTGATGAAACCGGTGAGGCCTGCAATCTCGATTAAAGCATAAAAGTCTTCATGAATTCCAGCTTCTTTCAAGAAATCCTCACATGGCCATTCACACGACCGTACTTCCGCTAAGCGAGGAAGATTATACTTGGCTTTTTCCTTCTCTTTGTCTTGTTTTTCCTTAGAGCTTTGGCTAGAAGAGCCCCTCAAAAGTTTCCTCAACATTTTCTAAAAATTTCTGAAATTTTAGTAACTTCAAAATAAAAGTGAATAAAACTAAACAAGAATGGTAGCAACTACTCCTACAAGTGCCTAGAGCCTATATCATGCATTAGAATTGCGTGGGACCTCAAAAATTTAACATGCAAGCTCAAGAACAAGGTCACCTATGCAGCAAAAATTTGCAATGAATAAAGCACTAGAACAAAAACTAATTGGACCAATGGAGGAGTCACATACCAAGCAACAATCTCCCAAAGTAGTTTTGTGAATGGAGCTTTGAGCTAAGAGATCGAAAATCGCAGCAAAACGAGCTAGAACTCGTGCTTGAGCTGGATGGGGATTTTTTTGGGTAGAAGATGAAGTGTGTGGGTGCTGGCATAAGTGGAGGGGGGCCACCAGGGGCCCACGAGACAGGGGGCACGCCCTCCTCTCTTGTGGCCTGGTGCTTGCCCCTCCTGGAGTGATTTCAGTGCCTAAAATCCTCATATATTCCAGAAAAAATATACTAAATTTGTAGGGCATTTGGAGCACTTTTATTTTCGGACTATTTTTTAATGCACGGATAATTCAGAAAACAGACAGATAATACTATTTTTGCTTTATTTATTCTAAATAACAGAAAGTAAAAAAGAGGGTACAAAAGGTTGTGCCTTCTAGTTTCATCCATCTCGTGATCATCAAAATGAATCCACTAACAAGGTTGATCAAGTCTTGTTAACAAACTCATTCCGAATAACACGGAACCGAAGAAATTTCGAATAACACTAAGTTACCTCAACGGGGATATGAAAATCCCCAACAATAAGAATATCATACTTTTTCTTGACAGTAGGGAGAGGAAATTCAAAACCTCCAATAATAATAGTTGGAGCCTTTTCAATAGAATTGATGCTATGAACTTGAGATTGTTTCCTCGGAAAGTGTACCGTATGCCCATTACCATTAACATGAAAAGTGACATTGCCTTTGTTGTAATCAATAACAGCCCCTGCAGTGTTAAGAAAAGGTCTACCAAGGATAATAGACATACTATCGTCCTCGGGAATATCAAGAATAACAAAGTCCATTAAGATAGTGACATTTGCAACCACAACAGGCACATCCTCACAAATACCGACAGGTATAGCAGTTGATTTATCAGCCATTTGCAAAGATATTTCAGTAGGTGTCAACTTATTCAATTCAAGTCTACGATATAAAGAGAGAGGCATAACACTAACACCGGCTCCAAGATCACATAAAGTAGTTCTAACATAATTTCTTTTCATGGAACAAGGTATAGTTGGCACACCCGGATCTCCAAGTTTATTTGGTATTCCACCCTTAAAATATAATTAGCAAGCATGGTGGAAATTTCAGTTTCCGGTATCTTTCTTTTATTTGTAATGATATCCTTCATATACTTAGCATAAGGGTTTACTTTAAGCATATCAGTTAAGCGCATACGTAAGAAAATAGGTCTAATCATTTCAGAAAAGTGCTCAAAATCCTCATCATCCTTTGACTTGGATGGTTTAGGAGGAAAGGGCATGGGTTTATGAACCCATGGTTCTCTTTTTTTACCGTGCTTCCTAGCAACAAAATCTCTCTTATCATAACGTTGATTCTTTGATTGTGGGTTATCAAGATCAACAGCAGGTTCAATCTCTACATCATTGTCTTTGCTAGGTTGAGCATCAACATGAACATTATCATTAACATTATCACTAGGTTCATGTTCATCACCTGATTGAGTTTCAGCATTAGAAATAGAAATATCATTGGGATTCTCAGGTGTGTCTACAGTAGGTTCACTAGAAGCATGCAAAGTTCTATCATTTTTCTTTTTCTTCTTTTTAGAAGAACTAGGTACCTCTAAATTATTTCTCTGAGAATCTTGCTCGATTCTCTTAGGGTGGCCTTCAAGATACAAAGGTTCCTGAGTCATTCTACCAGTTCTAGTAGCCACTCTAACAGCAAAGTCATTTTTATTATTTAATTCCTCAAGCAAATCATTTTGAGTTTTGAGTGCTTGCTCAGCTTGGGTAGCAACCATAGAAGCATATTTGCTAACGCGGTGAAGTTCATCTTTAACTCTAGCCATATTATCGCCTACGCGTCCTATCTCGAAAGCATTATTCTTTAACTCTCTACCAACATAAGCATTAAAACTTTCTTGTCTATCCATAAAGTCATCAAATTCATCTAAGAATGGGCTATGAAATTTAGTAGAGGGTATTTCAACTTTATCATATCTATAGAGAGAATTTACCTTTACTACATGTGTCGGGTTATCAAGACAATATGGTTCTTCAGGTGGTATATTAAGACCATGTATTTATTCAATAGGAGGTAAATTCTTAACATCTTCAGCTTTAATACCTTTTTCTTTCATTGATTTCTTTGCCTCTTGCATATATTCAGGACTGAGAAATAAAACACCTCTCTTCTTCGGAGTGGGTTTAGGAATAGGCTCAGGAGTTGGCTCAATTGGTTCGGGAATTACTTCAGGAATTGGCTCAGGAAGAGTCCAATTATTTTCATTAGTCAACATATTATTTAATAGTATTTCAGCTTCGTCGACTGTTCTTTCCCTGAAAACACAACCATCACAACTATCCAAGTAGTCCTTGGAAGCATCGGTTAGTCCATTATAAAAGATATCAAGTATTTCATTTTTCTTAAGAGGATGATCAGGCAAAGCATTAAGTAACTGGAGAAGCCTCCCCCAAGCTTGTGGGAGACTCTCTTCTTTGATTTGCACAAAATTATATAATTCCCGCAAGGCAGCTTGTTTCTTATGAGCAGTGAAATATTTAGCAGAGAAGTAATAAATCATATCCTGGGGACTACGCACACAACCAGGAGCAAGAGAATTATACCAAGTCTTAGCATCACCCTTTAATGAGAACGGAAATATCTTAAGGATATAAAAATAGCGAGACTTCTCATCATGAGTAAATAGGGTAGCTATATCATTCAACTTGGTAAGATGTGCCACAACAGTCTCAGATTCAAGGCCATAAAAAGGATCGGATTCAACTAAAGTAATAATCTCAGGATAAACAGAGAATTCATAATCCTTATCAGTAACACAAATAGGTGAAGTAGCAAAAGCAGGGTCGGGTTTCATTCTAGCATTAAGAGACTGCTGCTTCCATTTAGCTAATAATTTCTTAAGATCATATCTATCATTGCAAGCAAAGATTTCCCTAGCAGCTTCTTCATTCATAACATAACCCTTATGTTGGGGATATAACTATTGAGTATAAACCGCCCAGGAGGGGCCGATTTACCCTCAACCATATTGAAGCCCATGAAGACTCAGAAGATGGCATTTTACTATGAAGCTTAGAGGCCCAGAGCCTAGTGGCTGATTAGGGCCCATAATAGAAAACCGTCATTGTTATGTAAACTTGTGTTGTAAGTTAGGAAAGGAGAGACCGAGCCGGACCCTTGTATGAGTCGGCCTCGGGACTCTGTAGACCGGCCGGGAGTCAACCTGTCTATATAAAGGGACGACCCGGCGGTGGTTCAGGGACAACAGATAACAACTCAAGACTCAGGCAAGCATATTGGCTTCCTGGTCATCGAAACCCAATCAATCCTATCACAACTAGACGTAGGCTTTTACCTTCATCGAAGGGGCCGAACTAGTATAAAACTCTCGTGTCCCTTGTCCGGTTTAACCCCTTCAAGCTAACCCGTTGGGATGGCTCCACGACTAAGTCCTTTCATGAGGACATCTGACGCGTTAATTCCACGACAGTTGGCGCCCACCGTGGGGCTATCGCACGATGGTTTCGAGTTCTTGAAGGGCAGCTTTGAAGGACTCAAGGGGTACGTGGTCGGCCGGATGACCAAGAGTCGTCGCGGCAAGCTCTACATCGACGATGAAGGATGGGGCCCCGAGCCTGGCTCAATCGAGTACGGGTACGGGTCCCCTTTGGCGGAATTCATGTCTTCATCGGCAAGATCAGCGAACCGGGCCCTGAGCCGGACATCTGCACCGACCTCGTCGAGACGGCTCAGCGTGAGAGTCCAGCCTGGGTTAAGCCCGCCAGGAAGCGTGCGTTCGTAGGATGTGTCCATGGGATCGGATCTGAACTGGTGTTTGAAGGCGAGACGGACGTATATTCCGACGGCGAGTCATCCACTGGCGAAACCGAGTCCTTATACCAGATTCATAACGGTGTGTTCGAAGGATATTCCGACGGCAACAGTATTACGGACCTCCTTGAACCGCCAAGTCGGGTTGCTGTTTACATGGCCGGAACACAGCCCACTTTGCAGTCTTCATCAACAGCAGCAATGAATACCGGATTAGCGGCCGCGACAGGAGTCCCAGCGCGCCGACCGGCTCAAGTCCTCTTCGGTTTGATGGATGCCCGGGCAACTTTGTTAGCCACGGCAGTCACCCCGGAGACGCGGGATCAGCACAATGCGGACATTGCGAAGCTGAAGGACCAGATAACACATGCTAAGGAGGACCTGGCAACTGAGGATGCTAGGATGGCTGAAGAACGGGCCGCGTTGGATGCCCAGTCACAGCAGATATAGGCGCAGAATTATCGACTCATGCTGGATCGGACTGTGTCAGAGGATGTAATGCAAAGGAAGTACCGGTCTCGTCTGCCGCCGGTCTACGAAGGATTGAATCTCTTTCAAACACCAGGCGTTGGGCCGAGCAATCTGGCAGCTGCAAACCGGACTGATGCGCCTAGGACAGCTCCGGATCAACTACGGATAACAGAACCACCACGACGAACAGACAACCCGCCGCAATACATGTCTACACCGCTGGGTCACTTCTCGAGTCCTCTGGACAACATGATTGCCGTAGCATCACACCTGGAAGCCATTCCGATGGAGGGCGATTCAATAGCAGCAATTGAAATGCGGCGGGCTAGGGACCTTCTCCAAACCGCCATGGTACAGCAGCAGGCTTATTCTTATAGCCGGGATAGAATTCATTCAACCCCTCGTCCAAGCCTAAGCTATAGCAGGCGTATGGATGAACCGGAAGTGTCCAGCAGCGCGCGGCATCGTAATGCTCAAGATGTGGTGGATCATGGCAGGGCACGAAGGGAGGCCGCTTTGGGTCATCACCAACCCGCCCCGGTTCAGCCAGCAGCGTCAGTCGATCGAGGCACCGGGCTTGCCTTCAGTTCCTGGGGAGTGCCATGTCTTATTCCGGCTCTCCGTAATGTGCGTCTGCCCAAAGATTTCAAGGGTCCACGTAAAGTGCTTAATTACACGACGGATCAGCCACCTGAGGGTGGGTCAAGAGTTATGAGATGGCAATGGAGATGCTGGATGTAGATGAAGTGGCTTGTGCAAAGTACTTCACGATGATGTTGGAAGGAATGGCCCATACTTGGTTGAAAAATCTACCAGCTAACTCCATCAAGTCATGGGATCAGTTGAAGGCCCGGTTTATAGCCAATTTCAAAGACACGTGCAAACAGCCCATGTCCATTGTGGATCTGGATGCTTGTGTTCAAGGGGACAACAAGTCAACAACTCATTGGGTACGCCGGGTTTCAGAGGTTTTGCACTCGTCTGACCGGATTAACGCTGGTCAAGCAATCATAACACTGGAGCGTAATTGCCGGTTTAAGTCACTGAAGATGAAGTTGGGATGGCTGAAGTGCCACTGCAACGACATCGGAACCCTCATGGCAGTCTTGGTCAAGTAAGCCGATTCTGATAATACCAAGGATCCTGATTCTGATGATGAGAAACCGGTGAAGGGAAAGAAGAACGGCGGTGCAAAGGGACAGCAGCACAACCAAGGAGGCCATGGGAATAACAGTAAGCGTAAAGCGGATTCAGATTTTGTGGCTAAAGCTAATGTGCAGTGTCGTAAGGGTAAACCACCCCAGCATGGCAGCGGAATGAATATGGAGCGCTTATTGAATCAGCCCTGTCCAAAGCATGGGACCAAGGAGGCTCCTGCAACGCATCTCTGGAAGGATTGTAACATTATGAAGGAGTTCAAAAACTCTGATCTTTTCTGGTATGATCAGGGTCCATCAGGCGGTTCAGGTCCAGATTTTCATGGTGGCGGTGGTTCAAACTCTGGATTTCAGAATAATTAGAGCAACCAGAACAACCAAGGTGATAATAACCAGCAGGGTAATCAAGGAAATCAGCAGCAGTTGGGTTACCAGAGTCACCCAAAACAGTTGAATGGTGGCCAGTATCATGTGTTCACTACTAGTTTGTGCAAGCGTGATCAGAAGCTTCACAAGAGGGCAGTCAATGTTGTTGAACCGGCAGTACCACATTATCTGTGGTGGTCCGAACAACCTATTGTGTGGAGTAGGGAGGATCATCTGCCCCGGGTTGACAATCCGGGTCAACTGGCTTTGGTGGTGGCGCCTCAGCTGGGAGGTTATAAGTTCACCAAGGTACTCATGGATGGGGGAAGCAGTATCAACATTCTATATTATGAGACCTTCCGCCACATGGGGTTGACAGACAAGAGTCTTAAACCGTCCAACACTATTTTTCATGGTGTGGTACCAGGTAAATCGGCATATCCTATAGGTAAGATCGCTTTGGAAGTTGTGTTTGGTGATGAACATGACTCCCGATCTGAGACATTGACCTTTGAAATGCTCAAGATGCCGGGTCATAAAGGGACTATTACGGTTCATGGAAATCATAAAATTGCTTTGGATTGCAAGGAAGGTGATGCGGCCTATGCTGAGTCGGTTTGTGCTACAGAGGAGCTCAAGTTCTATAAGGAAAATGTTGATCCGGCAGATATGACCCCTCTAAAGAAGCCCACCACTGAGCATGACCCAACCCTGCATTTCAAACCGGCTGACGAGACTAAGCTTGTTAACTTCGTGCCTGGCGATTCATCCAAGCAGTTCAGCATCAGCACAAATCTGGATCCGAAATAGGAAAGCACGCTCATCGAGTTCATCCGTGAGAACCGGGACATTTTTGCATGGAAGCCTTCTAACATGCCAGGTGTACCGAGGGAACTCGCTGAGCACACTCTTAATATTGATCCCAAGTTTAAACCGGTCAAGCAATTTCTTCGTCGCTTTAATGAGGAAAGACGAAAGGCAGTTGGTGAAGAGGTAGCCCGGCTGTTGGCTGCTGGGTTTATCGTTAAAGTGTTTCATCCCAAATGGCTGGCCAATCCGGTGCTTGTTCTTAAGAAAAACGGCACTTGGCGTATGTGTGTGGACTACACGGATTTGAATAAAGCTTGCCCGGCCGATCCCTTTGCTCTCCCGCGTATTGATCAGATCATTGATGCAACGGCGGGTTGTGAGCACCTGAGTTTTTTGGATGCTTATTCAGGTTATCATCAGATCAAGATGGCAGTTAAGGACCAGGAGAAGACAGCCTTCATCACTCCCTTTGGAGCCTTCTGCTATGTTTCTATGCCCTTTGGGCTCAAGAGTGCCCAGGCAACTTATCAGCGTTGTGTGCAGAATTGTCTTCACACGCAGATTGGGCGTAATGTTCATGCCTATGTGGATGACATTGTGGTAAAATCCAGGAAGAAGGAAACACTGATCGATGACCTCAAGGAGACGTTTGACAATCTTCGGGTTTATAAAATGATGCTCAATCCGGATAAATGTGTTTTTGGTGTTCCGGCAGGCAAGCTCTTGGGCTTTCTGGTGTCCAACAGAGGCATTGAAGCTAATCCGGAAAAAATCAAAGTGATTACATCCTTGGCTAAACCGAAGCGTATCAATGATGTTCAGCGTCTGGCAAGTCGGATTGCAGCCCTTAGCCGGTTTATCAGCCATTTGGGAGAGAAGGCAATTCCTTTATATCAGATGTTGAAAAAGACAGACGACTTCGTCTGGAGTGATGCAACCAATGCGTCTTTTGGGGAGTTAAAGCGGCAGTTCGTTGAACCGCCGGTTCTTGGAGCTCCGGTTGATAACGAGCCTTTGCTGTTATACGTGGCTGCCAATGCCCGAGCGGTCGGTGTGGCAATTGTGGTTGAGCATAAGGAAGATGGGAAGGAATATCCGGTTCAACGACCTGTATACTACATCAGTGAAGTCCTGATCGAGTCAAAACAACGCTATCCACATTGGCAGAAGTTGGTGTATGGAGTTTTTATGGCAAGTCGAAAACTCAAGCAATACTTTCAAGGCCAGCCCATCACAGTGGTTAGTTCTGCTCCTTTGGGTGATATAATTCAAAACAGGGAAGCAACTGGCCGGGTTGCAAAGTGGGCAATTGAGCTTGGTCCACACGGTTTGAAGTATGTGCCTCGAACAGCCATCAAATCTTAGGCCCTTGTGTACTTTATAAATGATTGGACCGAGTTGCAAGCACCAGAAGACAAACCGGATAATACATACTGGACTATTCATTTTGATGGATCCAGGCAGTTGGAGGGCTCGGGAGCTGGAGTTGTCCTTACTTCCCCTCGAGGTGATAAAATTTGCTATGTTCTCCGTTTGATGTTTCCCTGTACTAACAATGCAGCTGAGTATGAAGTGTTGCTTCATGGTCTCCGTGCGGCTAAAGAAATGAACTTAAGTCGAATTCGTTGTTTTGGAGATTCTGATCTGGTGGCTCAGCAAGTTTCTGGTACTTGGGATTCTAAGGATCCACTCATGGCGGCTTACAGACGTGAGGTGGATATTGTGGCGGGTCACTTCAAAGGGTATCAGGTTGAGCATATTGATCGGCGCAAAAACGAAGCAGCAGATGCTTTGAGCCGGCTCGGATCTCAGCGTAAACCGATACCTCCTAATACCTTTTTAGATATCTTGCATAACCCGTCTGTTAAGTTGCCTACAGAAGAGGATTTGGCTGTTCCTGATCCGGAGGCTCAATTGGTGGCCTCTTTGCATATTGTACCGGATTGGACGGTTCCATATCTGGCGTATATGAACCGGGGCGAGTTACCAGACGATGAAGTTCTGGCTCGGCAGATAGTCCGGCGATCCAAGTCCATGGTCATTCACAATGGCGAGTTACACCGATGTAGCATTTCAGGCGTATTTCAGCGTCGTGTTTCTTCGGAAGAAGGCCAAGAGATCCTACGAGAAATTCATGAAGGCGATTGTGGTCATCATGTCGGTTCAAAGTCACTAGTTGCCAAAGCTTTTCGACATGGGTTCTACTGGCTGAGAGCTCATGCTGATGTGGAGGATTTGGTAAAGTGATGTGATGCTTGTCAAAAGTTTTCACGCAGAGCTCATGTTCCGGCTCAAGAACTATGGATGATTACTATCACTTGGCCTTTTGCTACTTGGGGGCTTGATATGGTGGGACCTTTTAAGCGTTCCCAGGATAAGAAGACCCACCTGTTGGTGGCAGTTGATAAATTCTCCAAGTGGGTTGAAGCGGAGCCTGTCAGCAAGTGTGATGCAGCTACGGTGGTTCAGTTTCTCAAAAAGATTATCTTCCGCTTTGGCTTTCCACACAGTATCATCACGGATAATGGTACAAACCTTTCCAAAGGTGAGACGGAGGATTTCTGTCAGAGAGAGCACATCCGGCTTGACTTAGCATCTATGGCGCACCCTCAATCCAACGGTCAAGCGGAGCGAGCCAATCAAGAAATTTTGAAGAGTCTTAAACCCCGGCTCATGATTCCCTTAAAGCGGATGCTGGGTTGTTGGGTGGAAGAATTACCTTCTGTCTTATGGAGCATCAACACCACCCCAACCGTTCAACAGGATACACACCTTTCTTCATGGTGTACGGGGCAGAGGCGGTCCTCCCAAGTGATATTCGTCATGACTCGCCCCGGGTTGCTAATTATGTTGAAGCGGACAACAAGCAAGCACGCCAAGAGGCGCTGGATCTGTTAGATGAGAAACAGGACATGGCTCTGTCTCGATCGGCGGTTTTTCAAAAAGACCTGTGGCGTTATCACAGTCGTAGGGTTAGGACAAGAACCTTTCAAGAAGGCGACTTGGTGCTCCGGCTCATCCAGGATCAGACCGACATGCACAAGTTATCCCCACCTTGGGAAGGACCCTTTGTGGTCAGCAAAAATCTGCACAATGGATCATACTACCTCATTGACGTTCGAGACAACTCACGCAACCCTGAGGAGGAGACCCGGCGGCCGTGGAACATAGCTCTCCTACGGCCTTATTACACTTGAGCCATAGGCTTTTCTTATGTACATATTTCGACAATGTATATATTATGATCAATAAAGTAAACTAGCATCCTTGCTAAAAGCAGGGCCTCTGCTATTTTTTCTCAAATATCCTTTGAGTTACATGGGGGCTTCAGCTGACAAAGCGGAGTACTACCTGTTAAACCGGCTATCATGCCACAATACAGCTTGGGAGCTTCACACCCAAGGGGCCAAAGAGAGTCTGGATGCTATGCACAGCTCAAACATAGGCACCTAATGAGCACAGCTCATCATGTTACTTGGGGGCTCCTTGTGTCAAATACCAAGGAGTTTGAAAGGACCCTTGTAGCTGGGTATCGACCCACGGCTTGGAAGCCTGGTGTATTCACCTAAAACCCCAGGTTAACCTGCCTTCATCAAGTAAGACACTCCTATCCAGGTAATCCTGGCATGACCCTCCGAACGTTTGACAGTTACTCTCAATGAGACCCTGAACTTGTCAAAGTTAAAACGGTGATTGGTTAGTTGGAGGTCCATCTTAAAAGGCTTTGCTAAATGGTTCAACTCAGCGGCCTGGCAGCCCATGAAAAGCCTCGAATTTGGGCCTGGCAACCCTTGAAAAGCCTCGACTACACGGTTTTATTTGCATTCGTCACTTTTCTTTTTGATCAATTTTATGTTAAACCGGTTTCTTTGACCTGGTATAACTTGTCAGTCAACCTACTAGCCCGGTGTTCATTAAACCAGCTTGGTTTTCAACTACACGTTGACAAACCTTATTATAAAACTGGAGTTCGTTAACCCGACCTGGCTTTGACTACTCGTCGCCAGTTTTGATCATCTGGTGTTTATCATCACCCGGTATGACTTATTATACGCCATCAGTGCATAATGGCGTTATACAAGAATTTCAGATTTGGGTTTTCACCCTTATTACAATCAAAGTTGGTCAACCAACTAAAGTGATATTACATCACAGGTATGAGTCATTTCATATTTTTACGGTTTGATTATCCATCAGGCCTTATCTTGGGCATTATGACCCGTCCGGCGGTAAACCGCCAGGACACTTTCTTTTTATGTGGACAAAGGGATTGCATATTATGATACATGAACAAATATTTGAAATTGTCATGGCGGATCACATAAAGTATCTCCTACTACACGATGGCAGCAGATCAAAATATTTTTGCTACCCTATTACAAGGCATTTAATAGCCCAAAATCTGGAATTGTTTTAAACCGGACAGTTTTTGACATATCAACCAGATTGCCGAATCAAGCGTCATCGCCATGTTGATGTGAAGTAGATGGGTCATATGGTGTCGGTTCAGCCTCCTCCTCCCCATCCAATGGCTGGAAGTCAGTGGTGGTCTAGTCAATCCGGGTTAAGGCCTGAAAGACAACCTCTTCACTTATAAGCTCAGTCGGATCAACGCCAGGGGCGTAAGTGTGCTTATGGATTGACGGAATAAGATTTTGCACTTCGGGAATAACAGCCTCAACCCGTTTGTTGTTAGCATCATAGAAGTATCGGTGAACCGTCAAGTTAGCTTCTTCTGGCAACTGACTCGCCAAAGGACGCATCTCCCTCGTCACACGTCTGAGGGCTTTGTTATCAAACACTTCCCCGTTTTCCTATTCACTAGGGAAGCTCTTGGCTATATCAACCGGATCAAGATCAGCTATCCATACCTTGGCTCGAGTAAGTGCTAACAAAGTACCAGCCCTGGCAGCGGATCGCTTCAACTCTTCTATCTGTGCTGGTGTCATAGATAACCTGGCCAGTGTGTCCTTGATCAGTGTTGGGGCCGCATTGTCGTAGGAAGATGCGCAGATAACCCGCTGGGCACCAGTATACAACTGTTCAATCAGCGTATAGGCGGCCTTGAGCTTCTTCCGCATATCAGAGCCCAGATGAGCAATGCGGCTACCTATAGCGGTTTAAGGATTTCAAGTTAAACCGGCAAAATTTCAAAGCGGAATATTCATAAAGTCTTGGTAAACAGCACTTACCAAATATTGCAGAAGTCATGGCATTGACTTGGCGCTTTAATCCAGTAAGTTCTTCCGTAATCGGTTTAAGAGCTGATTCAGCGTCTTCTGCCCGCTTCAGCAATCCAGCCTTTTCGGTATCCCAGTTGGCCCGCTTAGACTTGAACCACTCTTTGAGCTGCTCCATGTTGGTTAAGGCGGTTTTCAATTCATCCCTGGCCTTGGTGGTTTCTGCTTGTTGGGTTTTCAGATTTTCTTGAAGATCGGCAATTTGAGAGACTTGTTGATTTATCTCACTCTGCAACAGTAAGAAGAGCATGTCAATACCTTTTTGAAAGTCCCAAGCATATAACCAGTTAGACACTTGGCACTTGGGGGCTAATGTGGATCACTTTTTTCTACTTCTTTTTGAAGTCCCACGGATTAATACATGTTTTAATCATGGCACTTGGGGGCTAATGTGTGTTTGATCAAACAATACACAAGGAAAATCAACAAAGTACAGTACGGAATATAAAGTCCCGGTTTGACTTTTTAAAGACAAACCGGCCCTTGGGGGCTACAATGCAATGAAGGTACAGAGCAAAAGATCAAATTGTTTACCTCTAGCGCTCCTTCATCAGATTTACCAAACCGGCTTCATAATCCCGGCTGGTGTAAAGCCGGTTCAAGAAACCGGAGTGAAGGTCTTGAGCAGAAAGATCAACATAGGCTGATAAATCAGTCTTCCCCTTCCCCTTGCTCATAGCAGCAAATTCATCCTTGGCAGTGTGCTTTGATAGAGCAACCGGATTACCAGGGGCGGTATATGCAGTGCCAGTAATAACAACATCATCATCTTTGGCCGGGCTAGATGGATTGACATTCTTAACAGGGCTTGGTGCTTTGGCAGCAGGGCTTGGCGGTATGTTAAGTGGGCTTGGCGGATCAGCAGTTGAATCTCGCTGCTCAGCAATTGGACTTGGAGGGGCATGAGGATGTGATGTATCAACATGTACATCCGGTTCAACTTCTGGCGGATTAGCATCAGCGCCTGGGGTTTGCAGAGCAGAGCTGTCTATGGCAATCTCAGGATTTTCGCCATCATTCTCTAGGGTTTTCTCCGGATCAACATCATCAGTAGGGTCGCTGGTCTTGGCTTTCTTACTTAATCGGGCCTTGGCACTACAACATCAAAAGTTAGAGTATGACAAACCGACACACGAAGAAACAAGATAAGGAACAATGTACTTACCCAGCGACGGTCTTGAGAGGAGGCAGCTGAGTGGTTGATGAACCGCCGGATGAGTTGGAAGATGCCTGATAATTCGGGTCAGACGGATTGAGTGGGCATCGGAAGAAACCCTTCAAAGGATAAAGTTTTTTAGGAGAACAAGTCACCTCTGGAAGACGTTTCCGGGTTGGTGTATCTGCTAAACCGGACGAAGTGATTTGCTGACCACTATGCCGGGTTGTGCGATGCTCTTCAACTTGCTGTGTCTTCAAAGAAAATTTTGGATCCAAATGAGCAAGGGGGTGAGATTGTTTTACTTTCCGGACTATACGGCAAACTCTTTGAACCGGTACAAGATCTGAATTGGAAGAAAGAAGGATTACCTCAACATGGTCTGTGTGGCTGGCCTCAACATCATCCTGGGAATAGTCATTATCAATTAGATGTACGAAAAAGAACCAAGTGAGTCAAGTTCTACCTCTGCGTCTGATTCCTCATCTTCTGGCGGATCAGAAGACTCGGCGGTTTTCTTCTTGGCAACCTTCTTGGTGACCTTGCTCTTTGCACGAGGAGCCCTGGCCGGTTTAGTCCGTTTCCAGAAGGAGCTGTTAGCCTATGAAATAAAGGCAAGAAAAGGTTAGCACATGATTAATGCGGAGGCGAATCAATAAGTATTAAGATGAACTTTATCGTTGGCGGTTTATTGGAGACGCAAAAAGGTGGCAACCCGGTTTGGCTACATGCAGAGATCGGCTCATCAAGCATTTTCTTCATGGATTCAGTAACTTCAAGATCGGTCATTACTACTTCATGATATCGTTGAGGGTCTTTGACGTTGCCAGTATATTCATGCATCAATCCGGGACGGTGGCTTAAAGGCAAAATGCCCCAAGAAACCCAGCAGCGGACAAGATCAATTCCAGTCAAACCGTTGGCCATGAGAGCATGGAGCTTGGCGAGTTGAGGTGCAAAATTTTTCCGTTCTGCGGCGGATAAGCGCGAAGGTAAAGGGTGACCGTTGCTAAGCCGATGAGGGCGATAACCCGGCAAAGGATTTTCTCCATTAGGGACGGTGTTCCGGCAGTAAAACCAAGTCTGGTTCCAATCTTTAGGATGGCTATGATGTTTTGCATGTGGGAAGTCAACTTCTTTCCTCTTTTGAATTGAAACGCCACCGAGTTCTGTGTTGGGACCGTCAGAGAACTCTGTATGGTAGTTCAAGTGGAAAAAATCCCGGAACAACTCCACAGATGGATCTTCTTGAAGGTAGACTTCGCAGAATACTTGAAAGTTGCAAATATTGGATACGGAGTTCGGACCAATGTCTTGTGGATGGAGCTGGAAGCTTGCGAGGACATCCCGGAAATTTTTTGATCCGGGCGGGCTGAATCACCGGTCTAAGTGTTGCATAAATACAATCACCTCTCCATCTTGAGGTTCAGGTGGGCATTCAGAGCCCGGGACTCGCCAGTGAAGGACCCTTTTTGAGGCTGAAGCGCCAGTGGTGACGTATCCGTTGATTTGTGTCTCTGTAATCCGGGACGGAACCCAATTGCAAGCAGAGAATTGTCTGGTCATCTTGGAAGGAAACTGAAAGGAAAAGTAAAGGCCGGTTTACAAATTAAATGGTTTAAGTATTATTCAGTGTTAAACCGGAAAATTTTTGTTCAAGTTCAGTTGGCGGTTTAAGAGAGGGCTAATGATATATGGCAGATTGGTTATCAAAGGTTAAACCGCCCGTAGGCAGAAGGGCCTGGGTCCAAAATCTACTAAGTGTTACAAAAAACAGGTTTCACAATATCGCAGTACAATTTTAGATCTACCGTGGATAACTAAAGAAAAGTTTCATGAACCTTACGATGGCGTTAAGAGGAACATGGAAGATCCAGACAGAGTCTGTTTTGAGCAATAAGAAGCCATGAGATGGTGAACTATCAAAATGAATCTAGCCGCAAATCAAAGCTTAGCAGGCGCATATATACACCCTCAGTAAGCGGACTAAGGAGAAGGTTGCAGCAGAACTAAGGAACAGCGGCGGACATGGATGAACTCGAAAGCCCTAACAAAAATCTAGGGTTACAGGGAAGTGAACTTACCAGGGCCACTCGGCGGCGGAGGAGCGCGGCAGGATCTCTGGAACAAACAGGGTGATGCAGCGGCCTTGGTTGGTGCAGATTCTAAGATCGATGGCAGGCGGCGGCGCTTGAGTTTTCGGTCGCGAGGAAGAAGATGAGGAAAAAGGGGAAGAATGGAAGTGCCCGTTGGGGTTATTTATAACAGGGAAATGAGATAAAGACTGGTGCGAAAATCGAGGAGTCCAAAGCGGCAAGTGGCGCAGTTGTCGCCGCGATTTCCGGGATGACATTAATGAAGAGAATCTTTTTATTCATTTTTTATAGAGATGACGTCATGATGATCCGTTGCTGTATCCAGAGGGTGACGTCACGGCGGTTTAACAAAGTTTATAAAACAAGACGTCATGGCGGTTTACGAGAAGCAAAGGAAGATGTTCACATGATTTTTCTAAGTACGGAAGATTGATATGAACAACAAATCACTCTGGGGCCTAATGTTGGGTATATAACTATTGAGTATAAACCGCCCAGGAGGGGCCGGTTTACCCTCAACCGTATTGAAACCCATGAAGACTCAGAAGATGGCGTTTTACTATGAAGCTTAGAGGCCCAGAGCCCAGTGACGGATTAGGGCCCATAATAGCAAATCGCCATCATTATGTAAACTTGTGTTGTAAGTTAGGAAAGGAGAGACCGAGCCGGACCCTTGTATGAGTCGGCCTCGAGACTCTGTAGACCGGCCGGACATCAACCTGTGTATATAAAGGGACAACCCGGTGGCGGTTCAGGGACAACAGATAACAACTCGAGACTCAGGCAAGCGTATTGGCTTCCTGGTCATCGAAACCCAATCAATCCTATCACAATCAGACATAGGCTTTTACCTTCATCGAAGGGGACGAACTAGTATAAAACTCTCGTGTCCCTTGTCCGATTTAACCCCTTCAAGCTAACCCGTTGCGATGGCTCCACGACTAAGTCCTTTCATGAGGACATCTGATGTGTTAATTCCATGACACCTTAGGAACAATAGGTAATACATAATCATTGGGAGAACCTTCATCATCACTATCATCAATAATAGGTTCTTCAATATTTTCATTCCCCCTAACTCTAGCAAGTTTTTCATCAAGAAATTCACCTAATGGCAAAGTAGTATCAAGCGCAGAAGTAGTTTCATCATGCATAGCAGAAGTGGCATCATCAATAACATGCGACATATCAAAATTCATAGCAGTAGAAGGTTTAGGTGTCGCAAGCCTACTAATAACGGAAGGAGAATCTAGTGCAGAGCTAGATGGCAGTTCCTTACCTCCACTCGTAGTTGAGGGCAAAATCTTGGTTTTAGCGTCTTTCAAGTTCTTCATAGTGATCAACAGATATAAATCCCAAGTGACTTAGAGAATAGAGCTATGCTCCCCGGCAACGGCGCCAGAAATTAGTCTTGATAACCCACAAGTGTAGGGGATCGCAACAGTTTTCGAGGGTAAAGTATTCAACCCAAATTTATTGATTTGACACAAGGGGAGCCAAAGAATATTCTTGAGTATTAGCAGTTGAGTTGTCAATTCAACCACACCTGGATAACTTAGTATCTGCAGCAAAGTATTTAGTAGCAAAAGTGGTATGATAATAAAGGTAACAGTAGCAAAAGTAAAGATAAATGTTTTTGGGTTTTTGTAGTAGTTGTAACAATAGCAACGGAAAAGTAAATAAGCGAAGAACAATATGTGAAAAGCTCGTAGGCAATGGAGCAGTGATGGATAATTATGCCGGATGCTATTCCTCATGCAATAGTTATAACATAGGGTGATATAGAACTAGCTCCAATTCATCGATGCAATGTAGGCATGTATTCCGTAAATAGTCATACATGCTTATGGAAAAGAACTTGCATGACATCTTTTGTCCTACCCTCCCGTGGCAGCGGGGTCCTAGTGGAAACTAAGGGATATTAAGGCTTCCTTTTAATAGAGAACCGGAACAAAGCTTTAGCACATAGTTAATACATGAACTCCTCAAACTACGGTCATCACCGAGAAGTATCCCGATTATTGTCACTTCGGGGTTGTCGGATCATAACACATAATAGGTGACTATAGACTTGCAAGATAGGATCAAGAACATACATATATTCATGAAAACATAATAGGTTCAGATCTGAAATCATGGCACTCAGTCCCTAGTGACAAGCATTAAGCATAGCAAAGTCATAGCAACAACAATCTCAGAACATAGTGGATACTAGGGATCAAACCCTAACCAAACTAACTTGATTACATGGTAAATCTCATCCAACCCATCATCGTCCAGCAAGCCTATGATGGAATTGCTCACGCACGGCGGTGAGCATCATGAAATTGGTGATGGAGGATGGTTGATGATGACGACGGTGATGGATCCCCCTCTCCGGAGCCCCGAACGGACTCCAGATCAGCCCTCCCGAGAGAGATTAGGGCTTGGCGGCGGCTCCGTGTCGTAAAACGCGATGAAACTTTCTCCTTGATTTTTTCTCCCCGAACGTGAATATATGGAGTTGGAGTTGAGGTTGGTGGAGGTCCAGGGGGGCCATGAGATAGGAGGCCGCGCCCTAGGGGGGGCATGTCTCGTGGACAGCCTGTGGCCCCCATGGTATTGATTCTTTCGCCAAAAATTCTTATTAATTCCAAAAAGTGCCCCCGTGGATTTCCAGGACATTCCGAGAACTTTTCTTTTCTACACATAAAACAACATCATGGTAGTTCTGCTGAAAACAGCGTCCGTCCGGGTTAGTTTCATTCAAATCATGCAAGTTAGAGTCCAAAACAAGGGCAAAAGTGTTTGGAAAAGTAGATACGTTGGAGACATATCAGAGGAGGTCGACGGTGGAGATGAACAGTATCCCGTGGAGTCCTGTTTTGTGGTACGCCACACCCCTCCCGATGAACAGGACCCCCGTTTCGACCGTAGGAGGTCCGTTCGTCCGTTTTGCGGTACGCCACACCGCTCCCGATCAACAAGACCCCGTTTCGATCGTAGGAGGTCCGTTTCCTCCGTTTTGCGGTACGCCACACCCCTCCCGATCAACAGGACCCCCGTTTCGATCGTAGGAGGTCCGTTTCCACCGTTTTGCGGTACGCCAGACCCCTCCCGATGAACAGGATCCCGTTTCGAACGTGGCCGGTCGAACACAAGGCCATTTCCTCCGTTGTGCGGTATGCCAGGCCTCATTTCCATCGCCCATTCCATCCAAGCCCTCCCGATGAACACGACCACGCATTCCGTTCCGACCCAGCCGGTTGGCTCCCACGTGTTTCGTTGCCTCCCAATGAACACAACGCATTCCGTTCCGACCCAGCCGGTTGGCTCCCACGCGTTCCGTTGCCTCCCGATGAACACGACGCATTCCGTTGCCTCCCCATGAACACGACGCATTCTGTTGCCTCCCCATGAACACGACGACGATGTTGTTTCTCCGTTCCGACCCAGTCATGTACGTATGTGCGAGTAGGCGTTCGAGACCCTGCCCGTATGTACATACGTGGCCGTATTTTCTTTCTTGCACCCTCGCCGTTGTACGTGCGTGTACATGTTGCGTGCGCGCCTCTCCTACGACACGTGCGTGCTTCTACTACGACACATGCACGCCTCTACATCGACCAGTATGTACGTACACGTTCGCGACCAGAATGACAACGCTACGTATGCTTCGACCAGGCGGGTCCCGACTGTCAGGCACTTCCTTGCCTGCGAAGATGTAGCTGGTGGGTCCTAGCAGTCAGGGGGCGAATCGTTTTGTTTTGTTTTGCCCGGACGCACTTCCTTGCGTGCGAAGATGTAGCTGGTGGGTCCTAGCAGTCAGGGGGGCGAATTGTTTTTTTTTGCCCGGACGCACTTCCTTGCATGCAAAGGTGTAGCTAGTGGGTCCCAGCAGTCAGGAGGGAAACGTTTTTTTCACGAAATATGGTGGCCCGTCCGATGGGTCCCTGCTGTCAGGTGGGGGAATCATTATTTTCCGCGTAATAAGGAGGCACTTCCTTGCTGCGGTCGTGGACCCAGCTGTCAGCCTCTCGACGTACAGTCCATGTCTGATGGAAGTCGTTCCTTGACCACGTTGACCATGCCGTGCCGAGAGCACTAGGGCGGTGGACGACGGCAAGTCCTAGGAAGGGGATGACGCGGAGCTGGTGAAGACACGACAGTGGATGCCCACGCGGAGAGGAGTATGAGTATGCACTCGTTTGGTTGCGGTGTGAGACTACCGTCGCCGCAGGGCCTGGCCAGCGGTGGGAATAGTAGGGGGCGGTGAGGCCTCTGCGGCAGCACAGCCGGCCACGGGAGGCAGGAGCAGGCGGCACGACCGGCGCTGCTTTGGGCGGCTGGAGCAAGAAGACCAGAGGTTGAAGAAGCACTACGGCCGTTGGATGGACATTGTACGGTCACTGGAGCTAGAATCGTTCATATTGACTAAGTTGACAAAGCCCTCCGTCCCCGTCAACTTAGTAGGCCCACAAGTCAGCCTCCCACCAAGGTGAGTCCCAGCTAGCAGGGGGAGTATTCATTTTTTTGTGTAATAAAGAGGCACTTCCGGTGGGTCCGAGCTGACAGCGGGGGGAACATTTTTTCGCGAAATACGGTGGCCCGTCCGGTGGGTCCCAGCAGTCAGGGGGGAAACGTTTTTTTCGCGAAATAAGGTGGCCCGTCCTGTGGGTCCCTTCTGTCAGGTGGAGGAATAATTATTTTGCA
The DNA here is from genome assembly GCF_002162155.2 of Triticum dicoccoides. Taxonomy (NCBI): domain Eukaryota; kingdom Viridiplantae; phylum Streptophyta; class Magnoliopsida; order Poales; family Poaceae; genus Triticum; species Triticum dicoccoides. The sequence continues at coordinate 458,062,271 of NC_041393.1, forward strand.
CGTAATAAGGAGGCACTTCCTTGCGGCCGCTGTGGACCCAGCTGTCAGCCTCTCCACGTACAATACTCTTCCAATGGAAGTCGGTCGTTGACCACGTTGACCACACCGCGCCGAGAGCACCAGGGTGGTGGACAACGGCGACACCTAGGAAGGGGACGACGCGGAGCCGGGGAAGATGCATCAGTGGAAGCCCGCGCGGAGAGGAGTATGAGGGTTCACTGGTTCGGCTGTGGTGTGAGGTTGTCGTCGCCGCAGAATAACAGGGGGTGTGGGTGAGTGGAGGGATGGAATGGCCAGTGGTGGGAGTAGTATGGGGGCGGTGAGGCCTCCGCGGCAGCACAGCTGGCCACGGGAGGCAGGAGCAGGCGGCACAACCGGCGCTGCTTTGGGCGGATGGACCAAGAAGACCAGAGGTTGAAGAAGCACTACAGCCGTTGGATGGACATCGTGTGGTCACTAAAGCTAGAATCGTTTATATTGACTAAGTTGACAAAGCCCTTGATACGCTCCAACTTAGTAGGCCCATAGGTCAGCCTCCGAAACGGTGCGCCCCAGATGTCTGGGGGAGGAATCATTTTTTGGGCGGCCGAAGTAAGAATATCCGAGATTGAAGAAGAAGCACGACATCCGTTGGATAGACATCCAACGGCCACTGCTGCTAGAACCGTGTGTTGACTATAATATGTTGACAAAGCCTTGCATACGCGTCAACTTACTTTTTTAGGGGACGCGTCACTTAGTAGGCCCACAAGTGTGTGGCACAGAACTTATAGCCCATTTGCATTTTGTAAGAATGTACAGCCCATTTTTGAATTCTAATGGAATTTACAACAGCCCATTTACAGTTTGTTAAAAGTACAGCCCATTTCTAGCTAGGACAATGATTAATAATTTCAACCAACCGTTGAAGACATAATTCAATAAAATTTCCCACATTTTGATGGGATCCGAAATACTTTTATCCCGAATTTTCTAGTCAGATTAAATATAATTTGTATTATGTAAAAATCCAACGAAACATTGCGCGCGTAACAATGAAAATTTAAGATTTTCAAAATCTATAAATAATATTTTATAAACTAATTTCGTGTTTGGTGCATTTTTTTATAGTTACTGCCCAGTTTTTATGATTACATCCCATTTATTATTTTTAAAGCCCATTTTCCTGTTAAGCCTAATGCATCCCTCCTAGGAAAAATTTGCAGCCCAGCGGGGCGGAGAATAACAAGTTGACCTTGCCTGGGTATTCCTCAAAAAGACGTATAGCTGGGCTAGCCATTTTCATCTTGAAAAAAGTAGTATCTGGGCTGGATATCTGGCCTGGGCTAGACGGGCCACAGCCCGCCCAGTTAATACCCTGCTCTCCTCTGAATAAAAACGAAATCATCGCCAAGAAAAACTCTGCAGTGCTCATGCCTCAAAAACACAAATACTGCTCGAGCTACTTGGTCCCAGCTGTCGGCCGCACCTTGTGCAATTCTCTCGTTTATATTGACTATATAGGTTGATAATGGTGTGGGACCATGATGTCAGGAAACCAGGAGAAAGCAAAAAATATATAGTTGTACATAATAAGGAGGCACTTGCGTATGTACGGCTATGGCCCTAGTGGGTCCCTAGTGTCATCCAGTCAAAATAAAGTCATCTCCTGAATCCTCATGTTCGTTGACCATGTTAACAATGCTCGGCGCTACGGCGAGCGCAACAACTTGAAGGACAACGGAGAGGGCGTCGCAGGCCCTACGGAGGTCTGATACAGCGCCCGCTGCTCATTCAGGAAGCCAGGATTATCGGACACCTATGAGCACCTTCAAGAAACTGAGACGACATGAAACGGTAAGGCCGCGCTTGGGAGCTCTGGCTTATTTCAAACATGTATTAACATACAAGTGTAATTTACTCGTCATCGGAAGGCCCGAGGTCTGTAAGTAAAACCGGCGGGTTACGCGTGTAATTGGAGAGACCAGTGTATATTTTACGAGCACTGCTATATGGACGACATTACCAGACAATACATGCATGACGTGAGTATCATGCCATCCATGGGCAAGGCTGAAACAGCAGCTAACGGCTAGATTAGCAATCGTCCGAGTGTCGTTCAGCGTTTTTATTATGTGTGAAGTACTTCCAATATTTTACTAGTCGAAATCGACCAACCAAGCGCCTTCGCCCGAGACCATCTGCTTTAATTTACAGGCGTCAGTTTTACAAGCGGTTTTGGTTGGAAAACGACGATCCAATCATGGCCTAATATCATGAGTTGGTCGAAAGATCATATGGTTTCACGTCTAACCTACCCGACATGTCGTATAGGCTATGAATGAAACATCAGACGATGAACTTCTTACGCACGGAAACAACAGAAGAGGATGATCTTCTTAACAAGCAAATCACTGGCATTAGACCGACATGCAAAACAATACGAAGCATTATTCTCAGGAGGCACGGTGAACAGCTCGTGATGCCGCATGCCACAACATTCCAAGCTCAACTTTGCAATCAAACACAAGGCCTGGCATTATATAGACAATATTCAGAACAAACTCTTAACACAGGAATATCTCAGCAGAGTAACTATTTACTTCTAAATTGAACACAGGAATAGGAAAAAACACTCGACGCTGCTCACAGCAAGGGCATCCCACTCAAAAATATCAAATGCATGTCTTCTGGCTAACATCAATGAGCAAATTTTGACAAGGTTTTCCCATTCCAATATATTAAACTAACGTCTTCTTGCTAACATCAATGATTAAGCTTTGACAAGCTTTTCCCATTCAAAATATGTAATGCCTATGACCGTGTCCTGTCGTAGCTTCTTGTACTTGTTTGGGCACTTTTTGCCCAGGGCACTCCACGTGTTGTTAAATTGCCAATGGTCTCCGCAGACTAGTCATGTCACCGGTGTCTAATAATACTCTGTAAAGCTTCTCGGTCATTCCTTCTATAATATACCGCAATCAGTAACTGCTTCTTTCTGCAAAGTGGAACAACCAACTGGACCCAGTAACGCAGCAGTTTGCCTTGGACACATTGGCTCCTTTTGTGCAGTTCAACTAAAATCAAAGTCGGAATAAAACCGAGCTTTAATTTTGATATCCCTGTAAGCAACAATAGGTATAAGGGAAACAATTACTGAGAAATAACGGTTGATGACTTGTCTTAATGGGAAACAAAGCAGGAGAGTAGCAATTCTCCATCAGTGTGATTCATTCATATTGACTGAGACATTATCTTAACAATGCCTTGTTTCAACATGTATAAAGAACGACAAAGCAGAAAAGTACCATTCCTAAAACAATGCAACTGATTCATTTTTAAAGAGACATTATCTTAACAATACATTGGTTAAACATGTAAAAAGAACTACAAAGCAGGATAGTACCATTCCTAACAAGTGTTGCAGTTTTGAACTAAGATTCAGTAGTTAATTAATTCTAAGAGTGGCATTGCTTAATTTTACCAGTGGCATTAGATTAAAGAAAAGCATAAACAGTTCCAGGGGAGAGTGGGCGCAACAACAATATGTGCTTCCATCTACTTATAAAGGGGGTGATGCAGAGTTTGTTGTAACAAAGCAACAAGAATCATCTCTGGGTTGGTCCCATTTTTGTTCACTACTTAATAGGGAAAAGACAGCAATACAATAGCTTCAATTCAACATTTATTTAAAACAGTACCAATACAAGTACCACAACATCTCAAAGCACACTGCACAATCATGTGGATGAAGGCCTGTACTGACCTTTCATGAGAACACCAGGATAAAATACGAATCTGCTAACACGAATAGGAAATCCAATCTCGTTGTGCAATTGCACTGAAATCAAACAAAGTGTTTCCCATAGCGAAGCAAAATGTCGCAATAGCAACAAGTTGAATAGATATCATGTGGCTGAGACCAAGATTTGAAACGACTCGACAGGAACACTGGAAACAAATCTCGATCTCCTTTTGTGCAGTTCCACCAAAATTAAGCAAAGTCACCGGTGTGACATTCAAGTTGAACTGCACAAAACACTCTTAAAAGATAAGTGTTTCGAGTAGCGAAGCAAAATGTCGCAATAGCAACAAGTTGAATCGATACACCTGTTTTAACAGAGGCAAAAAAGGAAACAATTACTTGCCGATAAAGGAGGATGAAACAAACAGTGACAGAAAGAAGCATCTAACTTATCTTGGATGGAAAACAAAGTAGGATAGTAGCATTTCTAAAACGGTTGCATTGATTCATATTAAGAGAGACACTCTCTTGAAACAACATTCGTTAAAAATGTAATTTACTTTTAACAGTGGCATTGCTTCAATTTTTCGGTGGCATTCTTAGATTAACAACACAAAAATAGTTGTATGGGACATGCTAGCACCATGTGCGTCCACACGTATAAATGGGTGATGCAGAGTATGTAGCCAAGCAGCATATCTGTGTTGGTCCCATATTTGTTCTCTTTGAACTTTTTTCTTATGTGAGGGTAGCAAATCTAGTCCTGCACA
>NC_041393.1:458067154-458096055 GCF_002162155.2 Triticum dicoccoides
TTTCAACAAAGAGATCGGTTCCTTACAGATGTGTGTACTGGGTTACCCCCTTTTTCCCTTTTCGACCAACAAAGCGGCCGGATAGCCAGTCTATACTCTTTTCCTCCCTCCTTTCCTCATTGAACCACATCCTAGATTCATGCTCCACCCCACCGCACCTTTCTTTCCTCTTTGAACCAAGACCTAGATTTGACTACAGATCGAAAAAGATCCACATGTAGCTAGAGCAACGACGGTTTCAAAGAAACTTATACCTTAGGGTCATCGGGATGTGGCAAGGCGTGCGGCGGGAGACCGGATCTGCCCACACTACGTACGGCAGAGAGGAAGAAGGGGTCGGTGGCCCTTCCACACAGGCGCTGGGTGAAAGAGAACAGCGTAGCCGGCAGTGGATTGCCTCCCTCGCCGAAGGCGATAGAGTTAACACTGCACCTCCTCCCCTTCCCGGTGCGACGGGATACGGACGCCTCCTTCACCAGCTGTGAGGGGGGGAGAGAGATAAGAGGCCAACACAGTCTTGTTTAGATCTGGTGAAGAGAGGGTGAGAGACTGTGAATATAGCAAACCCTACCAAATGAACGCTGAGCCTCCAGCGTGTAACATATATGTATTGCAGCGAGCGTGTGGAGAGTGCAAACCCTAGCGAACAAGCGCTGAGGCTCCCGCTTATATATATACTAATGTAGTACGGATTGAGCTCCGGTGCCTTCACTGCATCTGCTTTTGGATGTATGACAGGTGAGCCAGCCACATTTTGGGCCCACCTGTCATAAACCCAAAGGCAGGTGCACTAAGTCAATGAAGCTGCGTCCATATAGTACTCTCGTGTGTATACGACTAATATATAGTGGAGTGGTTTTCTTATTCTCTCCATAACAATCGTTTTAAATTGTGTAAGTACGAAACGAAACTCTTTATTTAATGTACAGTGAAGAAAAGTAGTACTACTTCCGATGAACTAACGATCCACGCCCACGCGTCCTGGTCGCACTTCTTGTCCTTCACGTGTGGTACACTACCCTCCCTTAAGTGAACAACCACACATGCGCCAAATTATCGGAAACGTGTGAGAGTGTGTACAAATAAAGAATTTTAATTTCAATTATCGGAAAGGTTTGAGAGTATTACAAAGTTTGACTTCAGTCAAATCTAATATGCGGAGTAAATAAAAATGGAGGGCTACTACGTCCATCCGGGTTTTTAGTCCACACCATTTTTTAAATCAAAGTTAATAGCTGGACAAATAAAATTACAGGGGAGCTAGAGACAAAGTTGTGAGAAGGCTTAGAAATCAATACAAGACTTATGCTCTTAGTACCAAAGTTGATCCTTCTTCGAGGAAACATTTGGTTCATAGCCAATTGTGTGATAAAATTGCACCAACGTGAAAGACGACTGCGTCTCCAACGCAACCAAGGTGAACTGACGAAGGATATCATCTCTGTGCGTAACAAGCAAAGAGCACTGATGGAAGACAACTTGTTTTTCATTGAAAATCGATCAGCTTCAGCAGCCGACGCAACCATGAGGCGCAACCATGAGCATCGATAGGTCATCGTGGTGATGCATCATCCATTTGGCATCAAGTTTGGGTGAGGCACCTATGAAGTTCGACAAATCCTCACTGTGGTCTGTTTCTTCTCAATAATCAAGCTTGAGGAAGGAATAACCACGTGGCAGAGGACAGTGAGGCCAAACAACAATGGCCATCCAATTTTGTGCAGTTCCACTAAAACTGAGGAAGACATGCCCGAGTATGGAGACATGCATCGCTGTTTCCAAAAATATAAAAAAGGGCTAATGAAAAGTACACCAACAAACAGAAGCATCATAATTATATCTTGATGGGAACTAAACCAGGATACCCGAGAAAAAAAGCATTTCTTCATTTAACCAGTGATAGTACTACCACCATATGGACAATGACCGCACAACCACCATGTACTTTTTGTCGAAACAACATGTATACCTCCACCGAGGCATAAATCAGGACAACTTTTCGAGTGGCATTTCCTCTATAATAGTACTAGTAGGTGATGTTGGACCAGCCGATGAACCCTAGCTACTATGCATGGGGAGCTGGGGAGTAGTCGCATAGAAGAAAACCCGCACGCGGCGACCTGGGAAGCTGGACCAGTACAAGAAGTTATACCTCCGGTGGGCGAGATGTCGTTTAGGTGGGCGGGCGGGATCTGCCCACACGACGGCAGCAAACAAGGGCGCGGAGGATCTTCGTCCGCTCCAGCACCGGCTCCGAGAGGACGGTGCGCATAGGCTCCCTCCATCGCCGACGGTGACAACGTCAACCCTGCACCTCCTCACCCCCCGTAGTGGACGGGATTCGACCGGATGTGTGACCACCGGTGACGAGAGAGATAGAGTGGACACTGTCATCTTGTTTTGATATGGAGAGGGTGAGAGAGCGAGACGCGAGAACCTCTATCAAACAAGAGGCTATAATGGAGTAAAAAATCTCTCCATAGCAGTGGTTTTAAATAGAATACGCACGTTCCCGGAAAAAAGAAACGAAAACTTGCGAACAATTTTTTAAGGGTTTGTCTAGGACACATCTAGATGTGACATAGTTATGTCACATCTAAGTTGATGTCCACTCTGTTTGTGGTCTATTTTTTTTTGTCCTAGTCTTTTTGGTTTCTTGTTGCTACATTATATACTTGTGGGAGCTTAGATGTGATATCCTTAAATAACATCTAGATGTGAATTAGACAAACTGATTTTCTAACGTACCAAGAAAGAAAACTCGATCAAAAACACGCCCCCGCTTCCAGGTCGCGAGAGTTGTCGCACACACACACATAGACATAGACATGCATATCCGTGTTTACGTAAAATTCCATTTCCATCTCCATCTCCAATCATATTTGTCCAACTGGCACATTATTTACGTTGTTAATTATATACGCAGCGATATTAACGTACAACATCTCTTGTTTGCGCACGTCCGGACCGCTCCCACGGCCGGTCCTGACCAACCCGAACCCTCTTCATCACCCATGCGTGCTTCCTGCTCGAAACGGTTAGTGCCGCATTCATGCCCGGCCAGAGCAGACGCGACCTCTCATTGGCGCCGGCATTGAAGCGGCGCGTCGGCCGAGAGAGTGTCGCCCGCGCCGCTTCTGGGTGCACGCGGCTGCTCCGCGTTCAAAGGTCGCAATAGCCGGCTACAACATGCATGTAAAAAGTTCTTGGGAGTCCGTGCTACAGCTAGCTGTCCTCCCCCAACTTGTCAATCTCTTCCAGTAGTGCTAGTAGTACTCCATGGCGTGATCCATCGACAAGCAGGCGGGAAAGTTATCATATACTCGGTTTGCGGTGAGTGGCATGCCGAGCGACCGTGTGGGGTCGAGCCGTGGAGGAGGGTGAGACACGAACACGACAAACGTGATTTAAACATTGGTTTTGCTCGATGGCGCGATCCAACGAAACGAAACGTTGGTTTCTCTCCGTTTCCATTTTTTTGGAAAACGGAAACTTTCCACTCCATTTTCATTCCTATTCCAAGGTTGTCCCGTTACAACATTCCATCAAATACAAAGGAAAACTAACACGCATGCTGATGCATCTCAATGATTCACAGATCATAGCCAATATTTACTTCACAACTAAAGAAAAAAGTTGTGAGAGCATGTACGAAAGAAAAACTACTAATGGGGTCACTACGACTTAAACCCTAAACCCTAAACATGATTTAATTTCCTGGCCAGGTAGAACCTGTCGAAGGAAAGATGGCTGGCACCCTCGGATCATATGATGCTTTTGTGCAGTTCCACTAAAATCGACCTGGCATCCCTGATGGTAAAAATATTGAGGAAGTGTAATTAGAATAATAGTACTGGCACTAGTTCATGAGACATAAACTCATCACAAGTAGAAGCCGGTAGAAGTAGAGAAAGATCGACATGGAGATGGAGCTACGGCAGTGGAGCAAGCCAGCTCCAAAAGGAAGATGGACTACCTAGGACGTCAGGCTGTAGCTAGAAGGGCGGTTGGGACGCGACATCGGCCCATACCGCGGTGACCCCCGAATGGGACGCACCGACTGTGGGTTTTCTCCCTTGCCGATGTCGACCGCGTCTACGTAGAACATTGTTCCCTTCCCCCAGCTGCGGGATCAGGCCCGTCGTTCTATGCTTGTGAAGAGAGCAACCTTAGCAAGCAGGCTTGTAGCTTAGGCTCCTGCTAGTGTATATATAGTGGTTTTCTTTTTCTCTCCATATCAACCATTTTATATTACGTACGTATCATTCAAGAGTGAAATGATGGTTGCTTCTTCCAACTAACTTACTGTGTGTTTTGACTGCTCCTTAGTGGCCCCTACACGTACTCCCCCTACGTGTATGCAACAGTCGCACGTACACATGGACGCAAAAACGCGTGTGACGCCCTAATGCATGCATGTCCGAGCACACGATGGAACACACACGGTCATGATAAGTGATCAACCTACACGTGCATGCACACACATACTCAGTCAGGGTGAGCTAGTGACCGTATAAACACCGGAAAATATATATATTGAGCGCAATGAGCGTATTATGAAGTCCGCTGACCGTATTTTTACAAATATACAGTGACAGACAATGTATTTGTTTGAAATTAATCCATATTAACTAGAGAGGAGGCGGTATGGACTAGCATTACTTTGGCCTTGTTTCGATACTATAACTCAGTTAGAGGTTAGAGTTAGATTCTAACCCTGAACTAACCGTGAACTAACTCTAGCCAAAGAGGTGTTTAGATGACAGGGTTAGATGGAGCGCGGATACGGCGAGGCGCCTTCACGGGCGTTGCGAGAGGGAGGGAGGAAGAGGACGAGAAGCTTCAAGGAAGTGGCGAGGGATTTGCTGCGGCGAGAGCGAGAGAAAAATGTGTTTTTTAGTGCTCCAGAGAAGAACTAACCCAAATAAGCACCACTTGGGTGGGTTAGATTTTTTGGATGGGTTAGATGCTTCTAACCCAAACTAACCCTCCTGTTTGGATACTTTTGGGTTAGTTGAGTACAAACTAACCCAAACTAACTCTAACCCTTGGATCCAAACAGGGAGAAGCTTGCGCGCGGTGGCTCATAGGACAAGGAGAAACTTTTGACTAATACAAGCTCTCCCTCGCTCAGGCGGCGGACGTGCAACAGTTAATTTGGTGTCAGATTGTCAGAAGCATACACTATACTAGTAGTGCTACTATTGTTCGACTTCGAATAGGCGAACAACCAAGTGCAAAGTTTACTAGTACTAGTACTACTAATATAGTCTATAAAGGTATGTACTATACTAGTATAAGGAACCGGATGGAGGAGCGTCTGCACTCTTATTATAATTTTAAAATGTGATAAAGCAATCTTCAACGCATTTGGTTCTCTTCGAGGGTTCTCGCATGTGATAATGGAAGTTGATTGCATGGAACACTCGCCACAAATCTTGCTTAATTCTAGCTCATATCCTGTTACAAATAGTAGCGCTCGGTAATATTTCCTCTTTTTTTGTTATTCAGCATGTAAACAGGTCAGCAAACCTTGCGGCGCATCTTCGTGTGAACTGTGCTTGCTGCACTTTGAATATGGCCGAGAGCTGGCTTGATGAAACACCTCGCTTCCTACTTCTTTTTTGTGGGGTACCTCGCTTCCTAGTGACCAGTGTCTTGGCTGATCGTCCTAAGAATGCTTATATATGAATAAAGCTCTCTCATTTACCCGCAACACAGATTAAGCCATATTAACCAGAAAGGAGGGAGTATGGACTATCACTACTTTTTGGTGTGTCCCGTCAACTCACAGAACAAGGAGAAGCTTGCAGGACAAGGTGAAGCTCGCTTACGCCTTTTGACTAATGCAACCTACCCTCGGTGGACATGCATCAGTCCATTCGGTGTCAGATTGTCAGAGGCATACACTGTAGTACCCAACATGCGAAGTACCATCATTGTTCGACTTCACGAAGAGGCGAAGATCCAAGCGCAGTAGTACGAGTAGTACTGCTACTAGAACCGCATGGTGGAGCGTCTGTACACTTATTTTTTTTATCTTTGATAAAGTACACGTTTATTCCGGAGAAGGGCGGAAAACGGTAGCCCAACATGTAATGAATGATATCGATCAACCAACCATGCTCAAATATATCTTGGCCTCCATGCGAGCTTGTCTGTGTGTTCTCGCTCCTCGTCTCTCTCAAGGAATGGCGGGTTGACTCTTTGTCGTCAATTGAGATCGGTTTGCTCACACTCCTGTCCCACATGTCAGTGATATGCCAAGAGGAGGTGGGTTGACCGACTGGCCATACGCGTACTTGGTTTTGAACCTTCATACTACTCCTCCCTCTATCACAGTTTACAGGGCGTGCTTCATTATGATGCATTTCTCTCAATGCATTTCCACCACTAGAGAGACTTTAGACGCGTTTGGTTTAATGCTCAATTAATTAGGGTGTGGTAACCACAATTAAGTCCACAATTTTTCTCTCCATGTACTCTATACTACTACGGAGTGGAGTAAGTGCATGCATGTGTGTACCCGGGGTGGAAGCACTGCATGCATGTGTGTACGCATTATTCCCTCTAGTAATAAACGTCGTGCTATAACTACCAATGCTATTTTTCAGGTCGATCGCTAGTCGCCTTGGTCCCACAGATCTTTTTTTCTTTTTTCTGAAGCGCGATGTATAAACAGTGACAGATGGATTAGTATGAGCGGATTCAAAGAAGAGCGTATTGATGGTTGCTTCTTCAGAGCAACTTACAGTGGGAAAGGTGGGGCTTACGATTTGACTACTCATTACTCACTATTAATGCGGCACAACGACCGGGTTGAGTCTCCCATCCGGTTGTGCACTACCCCCTCGGTTCTTAAATATACTCCGGAGTATATTTGTCTTTCTAGAGATTTCAATGAGTGACTACTCAAATATTTGTCTTTTTAGAGATTTCAAATGGACTGGCACATATGAATGTATATACATATTTTAGAGTGTAGATTCACTCATTTTGCTCCGTATGTAGTCACTTGTTGAAATCTCTAGAAAGACGAATAGAATATTTAGGAATGGAGGGAGTACACATACGAAGCAAAATGAGTGAATCTACACTCTAAAATACGCCCGTTTGAAATTTGTAAAAAGACAAATATTTAGGAATGAAGGAGTATAATTTTGTGCATGGCACATGGACCCGGATAATGAAGAGGCTTCTGGCAATGCTATCAAGCTTCCATCATTTGTTTACATAATTGACGTACTATACAAATAACTTTCCAGCGAGACATGAAATTGTACAATGGTGTGAGCTTTCAGCTTCTGATTCGCATGTCTTGCCATCTATGCTCTTTCGGAAACAATAAAAAACTAACTTCCTTGCTAATGCATGTCAATTATTAGCAGATCAGAGCTAATAATTACATCACAACTGAAGACGGAGTTGTGAGAAGGTGTTAAATTAAAATTGATCCATGCTTTCATTGGCAGCAACGTCCCCCCAACTCTGTCTAAATCAACAAGGCATGTTGGGAAAAAAGTAGTTGTCTGGAGCATGCAACATTCCGATCATTTTGTGCAGTTCCACTAAAATAGAGCTGAGCATCCCTGTTCCAAAGATATTAAGTGTGATTACGATAATAGAGGACTGCTGATGAAACAATAAACACATAAATAGAAGCCGGTCACCTTTGCAGTCTCTCTTAAGACTAACTAGTTGGAGAAGATTTGGCTCGGAGTTGGATGAGGAGGATAGAGCAAAACCAATCTCCCTTTGTGCAGTCGCACTGAAATGTAGAGACGTTGCCCATGTGACATTTTAGTACAACTGCACAAAACACTCTTAAGAAAAAAGTGATTTGTGCAGTTCACCAAAAGGCCGCAATAGCAACGAGGTGAAATGGATAGCCCTGTTTGCAAAAAAAAGGTAGAAAGGAAACAATTACTGGCCAATAATAGTTGATGACACATGCGACGACAAAAAAGAAGCATATTCCTTGCCCTAAGGGAAGATAACAACACGGTTGTGTTTGTCTAAAACGGTGTGAGGACGAGAATGCAATATGGAAAGTACGCTGGACGAGCTACGTTTTGGGCAAAGAACTATGGAAGATCCACATGCAGCGACGTGGGAAGATGGGTAGTGGAGCAAGGCCGGAGGGGATACCTGGAGGTCGTCGAGATGTAACTAGGTGAGCGGCAGCGGGCGGAATCTGCAAGCAGGTGGCGTAGGCCCTGCCGCGCTGGAGCTTGGTCAGAGAGAACGGCGTGTACTGCAGATTGGGACGTGCTGCCTCGGCGCTGTTGAACGGAGAAACGATGCACTTCCTTCGTTTCCCCCGGTGGACGGGATGCGGCCGGATCAGTGACCAACAGTAAGAGAGAGAGAGGCCACCGCACTCCCTTTCCCCCGGCGGATGGGATGCGGCCGGATCAGTGACCAACGGTGAGAGAGAGAGAGAGGCCACCGCAGCCTTGTGTGAGATACTCTGAAGAGCGACAAACCAGGCACGCAAGGCTCCATTGTATATAGTGAGCGGACTACCTTTTTCTCCATAAAAATCGTTTTATATTTTGTGTATGTGCCATTGAGCGCTATAACTTTATTTAAAAATAACGTGGCAACGCGTCAAGTCAAACTTTGTTTCGTGCAAGCGTGGTACACGACCTCCCTAGGTAAACAACCGCTACAGGCATTCAAATTAGCACGTGGGCTGCCATTTCGTAAAGAAATGAGCTCCACCGTGTACCCGCGCGGGTGTGGCTGGGCACGAAGCGTGAGTACGTGCACGGTGCACCTATTCTCTTCTTGTATACGTACACCACCTACGTGGGGTTGTGTGACAGAGATGCAAACCTAGAGAGATATAGTGTGTGGGTTCTTGAGAGTTTTCTTTGGGGGGGTCAATCAAAAAATGTAACATATGCAATGTGTGTGAAATAGAGTCCTAGATATAACATATATATAGAGGGGGCGATCCACGAGAAGAGAGTGGAGGTATCACCGGCTTGAGGTGTCCATAGAATCGAAAAGAGGGATGATGTGTGTGTGTGCGCGCGCGATCGATAAAGAGTGCCATCGAATTTGTGTGTGCCCACGTCAAAGATATAGAGTGGCTAGCCTACTGGAATGTGAGAAGGGGCATATGCAGTTTGTCTCTGTGGCATGGATACCTACCTGTAGCGCTCGACTGTCGGTGTGTGGTGGGGGAAGAGGGAGGCCCAATTAACTATAGAGGTACAATGGCTGGTATATGTGTGGAGTAGGAGAGAGGCCTACCTCATGTATTAAGGAGATCGGTCTGCCTCATGTATTAAGGGAGATCGATGGGCATCCATGCATATGTGCAGGAGAGGAATAAGGTTGGGAGAGAGACAGAGCTAGAGTGTTGGAGGGGGTGGTAGTGGAGTTGCTTCTAACAAATGGTGGGATAGGCTTGCTAGACAAACAGAGGGCACGTCCGCAATATCAATAAGAGAGGAGATGGCTGCTTGTTGTCTGTGCACGTGCGTGTGAGAGACGGGTCAGGAGGCATGCACGAATGATGAGGGGGGGCGATGTGGCTGTGGTAAGCAGACATAACTACATAGGAAGATCAATCGCCCTTTGTTAGAGAAAGGAGAGACATAACTTGTGAGGTACGTCGATCGATGGGGAGGTAGTTAAAGTCGATCCAGGTATATGTTGGGAGATCGATCGGTATACATGCATGTGTGTGTTAGAAGCAAACGAGGCACGAGGAGAAGGATAGAGAGAGAGGGATGCGTGTAGGAGGTGGTACGAGAGGCATACTATATCGAGCGGGGAGGAGTGTGCGAGTACGAGAACGATGAAAAGAGTGGTGGGAGTGAGGCATGGACGGTGACAAGAGAAGAGGGGAAGCTTGTGTTTGTGCTAGGCACACCTGGCTAGAGAGGCATATCGATCGATGTGTGTCATAAAGAAGGAGTTGGGGGCCTACACACACCGTGGGTGAACGACCTAAAGTGAAAAGATGAATTTGCGTGATGGAGTTAGAGAATGCTGAGGGAGGGTGAGAGGGATGCGCGTGTGTGCATGCACAAGAGAAAGTTAGCGCTAACTACAAAGATAAGAGGGTTGTGTGGGTGTAAAGGACGAATAGAGATCATATATACTTCATTATAAAAAGTGAATTCGGATATTTGAAGAATTTATCATAGTGTTGTAAACCGACGCATGTGTGAATATATATAGCGGTGATACACATGGTGTGTTTATGAACATGTTATACTACATTTAATATATTTTATCTCTACTCTTATAAAAAATGGAGTTGTTCATGATGGTGTGCCTGCCATCCTGCATTATAGGCCGTCTGATTTATATCTGGCGGATAGCAAGGAAACTATGATGGTTGAAGTTGGCAACAATCATGATTGTAGATTCTTATTGAAATAGAGAAACGGGTTCAAATTTAGTTCGAATTGCAGCGGTAGTATAGACATTTGGAATGCACTAAAATGTTGGTATGAGTAGGTTATATGCATTATACAGCAAGCAAAAAAATTAATCAGACATAACATGGATTCATACTCCCTCCTTCCATCTATATAGGGCGTAATGAGATTTTTAAGACCGCCTTTGACTATTGACAAGATTAATAGTACATGACATGCACAATGTGAAAATTATATCATTGAAAGAACCTTTCACAGACAAAGTTAACGGTGTGCTTTGTGTAAGTTGCATGTCATATATCATTGCTCTAATATTTGGTCAAAGTTAGCAGCGAAAAACGCATTAGGCCCTATATAAATGGAAGGAGGGAGTAGCTTTGAATAGCTTTTGTATAGTAAAATGGGGCAAGACTCTCTCTTTGTGTGATGTGAATAGTTTTATTTTTTTCGTTTTCTTTTTGGTTGAGGGAAGTGCGAATTGATTTGGTACGTACAAGTACAATATTACTACACGTTAGGCTTGTCCCTAAAATTCAACCCGCATCTTGTTATATCCAGAAAATTCAGATATCGTGCTCCCAGAACTGGCGTCTTCACAACCCGCGCCTTGCTATCCCGGAATTACAACGCGCGCGAAAACTCCCTCCAGCTGCCAAATCCCGACACGCAAAATCCCCCTACTAACCCTAAGACGAAAGGGTCGCTAGTTCAAATCGGTGGGGGGTACTTTTGTAACACACCCTACATTTTGGACAAGCGTGTCCCTAAGTCATGCTTCACCCCCTCCCATCGCCCCCTTTTCGCCATTCGAAATCCCAGGCCGCCATAACCTCTCCGCTCCAGCCGTGAAACCCCACCCTCCTTCGTCCACCACATCACCACTGCCCAGCCGGAGCCTCTTCCGCGACGACATCGTCCACCGCAACAGCTCGATGTCCCTCGTCCACCTCTCTGGATGAGGATCCGTCGTCCATCTCGCCGTCCCGCCGGTTCAGCCGCCCTGTCCTCCACCTCCAAGGAGCTACTCCGACGATCGCCTCGTCTATCATGACTGCTCCATCCCAACAGCGCCACCTTAACCTACTCCACTGGAACCGCAGCATCCTCACCAACTCCTCGGACGAAGCCGAGGCCTACTCAGCGCCACCAAACAGGTTGTACACTCATCGCATCGCACCTTCTCCTTAACTCGACCTACCGGCGCCAACGGTGCTCCATCCCGCACCCCCATCGAGCGGCTACCTTGAAGCCGGCGCCACGGGCGACATCTCCATGATGGCTCTCCCCCAGTGCGAGGCCCCTTTGGCGGCGGTGGCCATACCAGCCGGATCTACTGCTACTGCTCCGGCTCTCGCTCACTCGCTCGCGTTGCTGCTGCTGCTTCGGCTCTCGCTCACTTGCTCGCGCTGCTGCTGCTGCTCCGGCTCTCGCTCGATCACTCGCTCGCCCAACTGCTACTAATGCTCTCCCCTCGCTCGTGCTGCTGCTCTGCTCCGATTAAGCCACACGTTAGTCGACTGAATCGACTTTTGGGTCAGTCGATTTTCAGGGGTTGTGGGGGGGGGCTCGCCGGAGTTAAGGAAGAACCACCCGCAGCGGGGACGGGGGCTCGCCGGAGAGGTACCCCACTATCTATCTTAGAGTTCAGGGTGGGGGCGGGGGGGCCTAGAGGGCTGGTCGGGGCGGCAGTGGCGAGTTGTTTGGGGTCGGCGAGGCGGCACTTGGGCCGGCGCAGGGTAGGGAGAAGCCTTGCGCCTTCTTTTTTTGAAGGCGGATCGACCGGTGGTGGCAGGCGGCTCAGGGGGGTGCAGGTTGAAGATGAACTGCAGGCCCTCCCTAAACTACATGTCAAGTGCCTCTTTGCTACCATTGCGTTCAGTTTCGACAGTAGCATTCAGATTCCACAGTAAATTTCAGTTTCGACAGTTAAGTTCAGAGTCAGCAGTTTTTACCTCATCTGTTGTAGTCAGGTGGTTTTTCGTGATGTTAATTTTACATCCATTTTACATCATCTATTGGAGATGCTATTAGAATCCCACTTGAGATTGACGATGTTTGTCTTGTACTGCTTCAGCCTTGACGTCTTACGGCTCACCGGAGCTGCTCCAACGACAGAACGATCCATCACAACAGAGCAGTGCCCTAGACGCCGTCTACAGATTCCTCAGATCTTCCTCCACACCTCCGACAGCCACCTCTGCCTCAACTGCTTCAGCGACCAACCCAATGATGCTGAGGTCGACACGGCTACGGCAAAGAGGTTGTACACTTGTTGCATCACTTATTACTATACATTCACGTCGATCCATTAGGGCTATTTTGGTTCAACGGAAAAACGTCGATCCACTGGTTGTTACCATCACTCTAAATTTCTGCATGCTCTCCTTACATAATCTCACCATATTTTTTCGTATGCATGTCAGATATTGTACACAGTCATGCTGAACATGTAGAGAAAAATAGAAGAGTTTTGCGCGGCAATACAATGTCATGCAGACATTGCTCCATGGTGGGTTCAATGGCAAACCCTCCCCACCCCTCTCCAGATTGTAATCTAGAGGAAGATATCTGTTCTGAGGTGTATTCAGACGCCCGCTGACCACTCCTATTTACCCCCAAAGGTGTTTTCTCTACCTTGGCATGATGATGTTAGTCATATCATGCATATGTTGCCTTGCAGTGCCTACTTTTGACATCATATATGTCATCTGCTTAGTTTAGACATGTTCTGTAATGCCACATGTTTAGTTTCTATATCATATATGGGAATTATGCAGTCTCATGTCTTTTAGCCAGCCATAATATATGTGAAATGTGCAATGCCATCCTGTTTAACCAGGCATCATATATTTGAATGATATCTTGCCCATCCTTTTCTTCATTACATTTCAATTTGTCGACAATGTTTGTACATTAAACTACTCTTCTTGTGAATCAGCCATTTGGGTGGGAGATGGAAAAATCTGGAGTGAAAACAAGGCCTTCAGAGCAGACAGTGCTACCTGTCGAAGCAGATCTCTTGTTGGGTCCCGATAGCTCCTCAGAGATGGACTCATAGACAGATGACCAGTCCTATTCTCCCACTGAGGTGTATGCTCTAACTTGGCATGGTTATACTGCTCATATCATGCATACGGTGTCTTGCATTGCATAGTTTAGACATCATATACACAATATTCAACACCATGTTCTTAGTTCAGACATCATATCGAATGCCCTCTGTTTAGCATATAAATCACATATGTGAATTAAATGATGCAATCATGATTACTTAGATAACATGTAGGTGAATTATGTCATGCGATCATGTTTAGTTATTCATCATATCTTTGAATTATGTTATGCTATGCTATCCAGTTTAGATAGACATCACATATGTGAAATTATGTCATGCTATCCGTTTTAGTTAAACAATATACATGTCAACTATTTCATGCCCTCTTTTTTCCACACTATCTATTGCATCTGTCTCTCATACAATGTATGTACATTCAACTATGTTTCCTGTTTATCAGCCATTTGAATTGGAGCGGGTGATGCCAGTATCTAGCAGAATAAAAACACGGTCTTCAAATAAAACAGTGTTGCCTCTTGGTGGAGATAGCACCCCGGTTGTACATGCACAAGAACCAGCCCTACCACACCTAACCCAAACTCTCATAGATTGTAATCCTACTGCGATGGACAGAGAACCAGCTTCACCCAATCTAATCCCAACCCCAGCCGATAGTAACCCAGTTCCTGTTGACACAACACCATCTCCACCACAGAGCTCCCAAACAAGAGCAGTTAGTAAGGCAGATCCAGTGCCCAAAGGGCCAGTACTATCACGGCGAACCCCAACTCCAACAGTTAGTACGCCTATTCCTGTGGAGGAAGCACAACCAGCCAGTCGCAGTTTAGCATCTATCGCATTTGATGTTGTTAAATCGTATGTGCGTATCTTCCCATCTTGGAAATATTATACTGAAGATGAAGGAAAATGTCAGTTGCAGGTGTTTGTCCAGGAGTTATGTGTAAGTAATGTTATTCATGGCAATTACTTTGCTTCGTCCCATACATCCTACCTCCATGATGGTTATAATACAACAAATTTTCCCATTTTTCTCTATAGAGAAGGACCGATTTGGAAACTCAGGATGAGGTAACCTTGCTAATACCTCTGCTATCTTCAAGAATGCTTGGTGGCAGTATCGAAATTACTTGAAGAAAACGTACTTCACCGACAAAGAAACTCATCAAATTCCCTTATGTTCTCCTGAGACACATTTACTGGACGATGACTGGGAAAGTCTTGTTCTGTACTGGTCCCGAACCAAGAATGTGGTAAGGTCTATGAGCACATTTTCTATTTTTAAGTATTTTATTCTTGCGTCTTACTATACTATTTTCATGTAGAACAAGTGCCTAAACCTGGAGAACAACTGTTCTAATTTAAGATTCCATTACTATCATAGTTCAAAAAAGCGCTAGGCGTTAATTGTGCGTTTTGCCACCGCCTTGCGCTTTACTGACCAAAGCGCATGCTTATGCGCAGTTATGCATAGATTATGCATAGTTATGCGCAATGCATTTTGCCAACGCCTAGAGCCTAGGCGCGCTTAAGTGCTCGCTTAGGCACGCCTTTTTTAACTATGGTTGCTTTGATCTTGTATCACTGTATTTACTCATACAAACTTATTTTTAAATTGAAGGATCCAATCGAAACTCCAATGGCACAGCAGGTATGTTCACGCATGTTTCTTTAACAGGTTTGCTCTTATCAATAGCTTTGTTAATTTCAATTTCAATTGTGTATATAGTTGACTTTCATATCATGCACATTACTAGCATCACAACAGAGCCAATAGTGTTGTTGTACATGTAGACCCGTGGTACCCATCTGAAATCTTGTTGTGCCGTGTAGTTTCCCACGCTTTGTATTCTTTCACTGCTGCTTTGTCTTGAACTGATATGATTTGAACCGTGTCTCTATTTTCATTTGGCAAGACAATGCAATGACCATAGGACATAGATATATGTTTGTTTGATGCTTTTATTATGTACTAGTACTTGGAAATAGAAGACTTGGTAGTTTAATCCTGTCCACCTTACTAATGAACTGGTTCACCGAAATGAGTTTCATATACTAGTACATGCTAAACTTGTTATGTGTCTGCTTATTTCTTCTTTTAGAACGCTGACAGAATATTGGGGAAGAGTGCCTTATTAAGCAATGGTAAAGGAAGTAATGCAGATAAGGTTCAGGATAGTGACACATCCTTGTTGGTCTCCAACAAAGCTCATAAAACATCTAAGGAAGACTATCTTGAAGACAGCGAGACAACCCCAAAGTCCTGTCTTGGTTTAGTGTTCGAGTTACTGGCCACTACTGCATGCACAAGCTATTCAAACTCACTGTCTGAATCAGTTCGGTTTCTTGAGTCTCAACTACAAGCTGAAAGACATCGATCAGCTGTGCTGTGACAAGAAGCGGAAGGACTGCGAAAGTCCCTGAAGCATTCAGATGCATACTTTCTGGTGCAACAGCAAGCGTTGGAGGATTTTAGCGCCAAACAGGACAAAGCTAATCAGCTTGCTAAGCTTATTGCCAGCATGGTGGATACCCAGGATAACGTTTCTTGAGCTCTTCTGAAGTTGTTTCAGTTATGCTCTTGTTTTGCTGCCGCACTTATTTGCACTGGTGGCCAATTTTGACGACCAGTGTATGTAATATGTTTCTTTGTTCCCTATATTTGCACTGGTGGCAAACTTTGATGCCCAGTGGATGTAATATGTGTAATAGCGGTAATAGGCTAGCCTTAACTGCTTGCTTATTTATTTCCTTATTGTCTTGTTTAGTTGTTTGCTTGTAGTCACTGCAGTTCTTTTTCTGTGTTTTTCTAGTGGCCACAATAGCCTATTTTTGGTAACTAGGCCAAAATAATCATGGCAACACACGGATTGTTGTAACCATGGGCCTCCTGCAGGCCGTATGATCCATGGGCCTTCGTCCGACCATAGGATCCATTGGCCTTCTATACGGGTCATAGGATCCATCGGCCTTCTATACGGGCCTTAGGGTCCATGGGCCTTCTACAGGCCGTAGGGTCCATGGGTCTTCTACGGGCCGTACAATCCATGGGCCTTCTATGGGCCGTACTATCCATGGGCCTCATACGGGCCATAGGATACATGGGCCTTCTACGGGGCGTATCATCATTTCGCCAATCATGGGTCGTACTATTTGTGGACCATAACGGGCCGTTAATAGGCCGTATTTGATAACTCTATGAAAACAGCCCAATGGGTTTTTTTTACATGAAAACGGCCCAACATATTAACGGCCCGCAAATGGGCCGACTGTAACGACGGGCTGAATTTGGCCCACAAGCAGAAAATGACAGTAACGGGCCGTATGTAACTGAATGCTACAAATGAGCCCAAGAATCAATGGGCCCTGAGAAGGCCGAAAGATAACTTGGGCTGGAAACGGCCCAATGGAGTAACGGGCCGTTAATGGGTATAAAGTGATACACTATTCATTACGGGTCAGTTTCACCACGGGCCGTTAATGGGCCAAGAGTTACAAAGGTCCTCATATGGGCCGAAAGAAGTCATGGGCCACACATGGGCCGAAAGTTAAAACGGGTTGAATCATATTGGACGGCCCAGATGACGCTACTAGGCCTAATTCGGATAGGACATAATGGGCCCTGGGTTAGCGGGCTATAAATGGGCTATATGCAAACAGGTCGTTAACAGGCTTTCCGTGGGCCGGGCCGCCACCTTTTGACCAAGTCAAACGGGGCGGCCTTTTCACAGGAATGGGCCTCTGTTGGGCCGTGCCACGTGTCACCGTATCATAGGCGACTTCGGTCCAATGAACGGATGACATCTGTCCCAACGGTGAGCCGGCACGTGTTTCCTCCAGCCAATGATAATTTTACACATGGAAAATCCCCATTGGTCGGGGTTGTTAACGGGTTATCGGAGCCAAAACCCGACCCGATAGCTTAATGGCGTTCCGTTACGGTGAATGCCATGTGTCGGTCACCCTTGACGGAAGCACTTCTGTGACGCGCGATTTATCGTCATGGAAGTGCACACTTCCGTGATGATAATTTTGGTAATGTCATGGAACACTTCTACGACAGCACAGGTATGACTATCTTGATTTTGTCATAAATTTGTCATGGATGTACATGCATGACAAAAAACGCGACCTACTGTGACAAACACGTATCATCACGGAAGTGTATTTTTTTGTAGTGATGCCTAGATAATCTCATAATTATTCGCTTTTCTATCAATTGCTCGACAATAATTTGTTCACCCATTGTAATACTTATGTTATCTTGAGAGAAGCCACTAGTGAAACCTATGGCCCCCGGGTCTATCTCTTATCATATTTCCTTTTAATCTACTTTTATTTGCATCTTTACTTTTTGCATCTATATTATAAAATACCAAAAATATATTTATCTTATCATACTATCTCTATTAGATCTCACTTTCGCAAGTGGCCGTGAAGGGATTGACAACCCCTTTATTGCGTTGGTTGCGAGTTCTTTGTTTGTTTATGTAGGTGTGTGGGACTTTTGAGGAGCCTCCTACTGGATTGATACCTTGGTTCTCAAAAACTGAGGGAAATACTTACGCTACTATTGATGCATCACCCTTTCCTCTTCAAGGAAAACCAACGCAAGCTCAAGACGCAGCACTTATCCATCCCTTGCATGTTATAGTTCATCACGAAGCTCTTGTAGCTTGGTGTCAGTGATTGAAGAATTCTGTCAATGACACTATCATCAGGAAGATTAACTCCTAGTTAAATCAAGTGATTGTTATACCCAGACATTTTGAGTATATGCTCACTGACAGAACTATTCTCCTCCATCTTGCAGCTGTAGAACTTATTGGAGACTTCATATCTCTCAATCTGGGCATTTGCTTGAAATATTAACTTCAACTCCTGGAACATGTCATATGCTCCATGACGTTCAAAACGCCGTTGAATTCCCAGTTCTAAGCCATAAAGCATGGCACACTGAACTACCGAGTAGTCATCAGCTTTGCTCTGCCAGACGTTCATAACATCTGGCGTTGCTCCTGCAGCGAGTTTGGCACCTAGCAGTGCTTCCAGGACGTAATTCTTCTGTGCAGCAATGAGGATAATCCTCAAGTTATGGACCCAGTCCGTGTAGTTGCTACCATCATCTTTCAACTTAGCTTTCTCTAGGAACGCATTAAAATTCAACGGAACAACAGCACGAGCCATCTATCTACAACAAGATAGACATGCAAAATACTATCAGGTACTAAGTTCATGATAAATTAAAGTTCAATTAATCAAATTACTAAAGAACTCCTACTTAGATAGATATCCCTCTAATCATCTAAGTGATCTCGTGATCCATAACAACTAAACCATGTCCGATCACCACGTGAGATGGAGTAGTTTTCAATGGTGAACATCACTATGTTGATCATATCTACTATATGATTCATGCTCGACCTTTCGGTCTCAGTGTTCCGAGGCCATATCTGCATATGCTAGGCTCGTCAAGTTTAACCCGAGTATTCTGCGTGTGCAAAACTGGCTTGCACCCGTTCTATGTGAACGTAGAGCTTATCACACCCGATCATCACGTGGTGTCTCGGCACGACGAACTTTTGCAATGGTGCATACTCAGGGAGAACACTTGTAACTTGAAATTTAGTGAGAGATCATCTTATAATGCTACCGCCGAACTAAGCAAAATAATATGCATAAAGGAAAAACATCACATGCAATCAATATAAGTGATATGATATGGCCATCGTCATCTTGTGCCTTTGATCTCTATCTCCAAAGCACCGTCATCATCACCATCATCACTGGCGCGACACCTTTTTCTCCATCGTAGCATCATTGTCGTCTCGCCAACTATTGCTTCTACGACTGTCGCTACCGCTTAGTGATAAAGTAAAGCAATTACATGGCGATTGCATTTCATACAATAAAGCGACAACCATATGGCTCCTGCCAGTTGCCGATAACTCCGTTACAAAACATGATCATCTCATACAATAAAATTTAGCATCGTGTCTTGACCATGTCACATCACAACAAGCCTTGCAAAAACAAGTTAGACGTCCTCTACTTTGTTGTTGCAAGTTTTACGTGGCTGCTATGGGCTGAGCAAGTACCTTTCTTACCTACGCATCAAAACCACGACGATTTTTCGTCAAGTATGTGTTGTTTTAACCTTCAACAAGGATCGGGCGTAGCCACACTCGATTCAACTAAAGTTGGAGAAACTGACACCCGCCAACCACCTGTGTGCGAAGCACGTTGGTAGAACCAGTCTTGCGTAAGCGTACGCGTAATGTCGGTCCGGGCCGTTTCATCCAACAATACCGCCGAATCAAAGTATGACATGCTGGTAAGCAGTATGACTATTATCACCCACAACTCACTTGTGTTCTACTCGTGCATATAACATCTATGCATAAACCTGGCTCGGATACCACTGTTGGGGAACGTAGTAATTTCAAAAAAAATCATACGCACACGCAAGATTATGGTGATGCATAGCAACGAGAGGGGAGAGTGTTGTCCACGTACCCTCGTAGACCGAAGAGTGGAAGTGTTATGACAAAGCGGTTGATGTAGTCGTATGTCTTCACGATCGAACGATCCTAGTACAGAATGTACGGCACCTCCGCGATCTGCACACGTTCAGCTCGGTGATGTCCCACGAACTCATGATCCAGCAGAGTGTCAAGGGAGAGCTTCGTCAGCACGACGGCATGTTGACGGTGATGATGAAGCTACCGGCACAGGGCTTCGCCTAAGCACTACGATGATATGACCAAGGTGGATTATGGTGGAGGGGGGCACCGCACACGGCTAAGAGATCAATGATCAACTTGTGTGTCTATGTGGTGCCAACCGGCCCCCGTATATAAAGGAGCAAGGGGGGTTGGCCGGCCTTGGGGCGCGCCAAGGAGAGGGGGGAGTCCTCCTTCTAGTAGGAGTAGGATGATGCCTACTACACAACCTTCTTCTTGTAGACGTTGTTGGGCCTCCAAGTGGAGAGGTTTGTAGGACGGTAGCAAATTTCCCTCAAGTGGATGACCTAAGGTTTATCAATCCGTGGGAGGCATAGGATGAAGATGGTCTCTCTCAAGCAACCCTGCAACCAAATAACAAAGAGTCTCTTGTGTCCCCAACACACCCAATACAATGGTAAATTGTATAGGTGCACTAGTTCGGCGAAGAGATGGTGATACAAGTGCAATATGGATGGTAGGTATAGGTTTTTGTAATCCAAAAATACAAAAACAGCAAGGTAACTAATGATAAAAGTGAGCGTAAATGGTATTGCAATGGTAGGAAACAAGGCATAGGGTTCATACTTTCACTAGTGCAAGTTCTCTCAACAATAATAACATACTTGGATCATATAACTATCCCTCAACATGCAACAAAGAGTCACTCCAAAGCAACTAATAGCGGAGAACAAACAAAGAGACTATGGTAGGGTACGAAACCACCTCAAAGTTATCCTTTCTGTTCTATCTATTCAAGAGTCCGTAGTAAAATAACATGAAGCTATTCTTCCCGTTCAATCTATCATAGAGTTCATACTAGAATAACACCTTAAGACACAAATCAACCAAAACCCTAATGTCACCTAGATACTCCATTGTCACCTCAAGTATCCGTGGGCATGATTATACAATATGCATCACACAATCTCAGATTCATCTATTCAACTAACACAAAGTACTTCAAAGAGTGCCCCAAAGTTTGTACCGGAGAGTCAAGACGAAAATGTGTGCCAACCCCTATGCATAGGTTCATGGGCGGAACCCGCAAGTTGATCACCAAAACATACATCAAGTGGATCACATGATATCCCATTGTCACCACGGATAAGCACGGCAAGACATACATCAAGTGCTCTCAAATCCTTAAAGACTTAATCCGACAAGATAACTTCAAAGGGAAAACTCAATTCATTACAAGAGAGTAGAGGGGGAGAAACATCATAAGATCCAACTATAATAGCAAATCTCACGATACATCAAGATCGTGCCGTAGAGAGAACACAAGAGAGAGAGAGAGAGATCAAACACATAGCTACTGGTACATACCCTCAGCCCCGAGGGTGAACTACTCCCTCCTCATCATGGAGAGCGTCGGGATGATGAAGATGGCCACCGGTGAGGGATCCCCCCTCCGACAGGGTGCCGGAATGGGCTCCCGAGAGGTTTTTGGTGGCTACAGAGGCTTGCGGCGGCGAAACTCCCGATCTATTGTTCGCTTCGATGTTTTTAGGGTATATGGGAATATATAGGCGAAAGAAGTTGGTCGGGGGAGCCTCGAGGGGCCCATGAGAGTGTAGGGCACGCCCAGGGGGGTGGGCGCGCCCCCTATCTCGTGGCCTCCTCGGAGCTTCCCTGGCTTGCACTCCAAGTTCCCTGGATTGCTTTTGTTTCAAAAATAACTTTCCCGAAGGTTTCATTCCGTTTGGACTCCGTTTGATATTCCTTTTCTTCAAAACACTGAAATAGGCAAGAAAACAGCAATATGGGCTGGACCTCCGGTTAATAGGTTAGTCCCAAAAATAATATAAAAGTGTATAATAAAGCCCATAAACATTCAAAACAGATAATAAAATAGCATGAATGCTTCATAAATTATAGATACGTTGGAGACGTATCAGCATCCCCAAGCTTAATTCCTGTCGTCCTCGAGTAGGTGAATGATAAAAGAAAGAATTTATGAAGTGTGAATGCTAGCAGGTGCACAAGTTTTATCAATGATAATTTCAATAACCTTTTCTAGCATGATTATTTGTCATAACAGTAGTTCATCTCATAAAACTTCTCAAGATCAAGTAACAAGCTATTCACATGTTAAAGCATAGACCATAAACTTTCTTGAAAACTAGCAAACTTCATTCTCAGTCATCAAACAATTACAATTCATCTTATTTTCAGGAAGGGTCTATGTCAGAGCTTTGATTTAGCAAACTCCACATACTCAACTATCATATAGTCTTCTATAATTGCTAACACTCACGCAATACTTATGGTTATGGAGTTTTAATCGGACACTGAGAAAGATAGGGGCTTATAATTTCGCCTCCCAACGTATTCACCTTTGGGTGATGTCAACAATAATAGTTCATGCTAACTTACATCCAATTGAATATATATATATCAGGATCTTTCCAACACGAGGTGCTTGCCAAAGGATAGAATGAAAAAGGAAAAGGTGAAGATCACCTTGACTCTTGCATAAAGTAAAAGACATAAGGTAAAAGATAGGCCCTTCGCAGAAGGAAGCAGAGGTTGTCATGTGCTTTTAGGGTTGGATGCACAAAATCTTAATGCAAAAGAATGCCACTTTATATTGCCACTTGCGATATGAACCTTTATTATGCAGTCTGTCACTTTTATTACTTCCATATCACACGATCGTATAAAGCTTATTTTCTCCGCACTAATAAGTCATACATATTTAGAGAGCAATTTTTATTGCTTGCAACATCACAACTTACTTGACGGATCTTACTCAATCCATAGGTAGGTATGGTGGACTCTCATGGCAAAAACTGGGTTTAAGGATATTTGGAAGCACAAGTAGTATCTCTACTTGGTGCAAGGAATTTTGGCTAGCATGAGGGGGAAAGGCAAGCTCAACATGTTTGACTGATCCATGACAATATACTTTAACTGAGATGTGAGAAAACATAACCCATTACGTTGTCTTCCTTGTCCAACATCAACTCTTTAGCATGTCATAGTTAATGAGTGCTCACAATTATAAAAGATGTCTAAGATAGTATATTTATATGTGAAATCTCTCTTCCTTCAATATTCTTTCATGAATTGTTCAAATGACCAATACAATGCTTGCTAACCTTCAATAAATTTACCACCTGTACTTCTTAGATGTGAACTCATTACTCCCCACGGGATAAGCAAATGAAACATATATAATTTCAGATTTATGACATTCAACTCATTCAACCATTTACTCATAGGATATAAGTGAATCACACGAGTAAATGACAAACTACTCCAAAAAGATATAAGTGAAGATCAATGAGTAGCTAAATAATTATGTAGCTATATGAAGACTCTCTCTCATTAAAGAATTTCAGATATTAAGTACTTTATTCAAGCAGCAAGCAAAGCAAGATAAAATGATATTGCAAGGATAGCACAACTCATGCGAAGAAGCAAAAACTTAGGCTCAACCGATACTAACCGATAGTTGTTGAAGAAGAAAGGTGGGATGCCTAACGGGGCATCCCCAAGCTTAGATGCTTGAGACTTCTTGAAATATTATCTTGGGGTGCCTTGAGCATCCCCAAGCTTGAACTTTTGTGTCTCCTTAATTCCTCTCATATCATGGTTTCTCTTTTTATCAAAAGCTTCATCCACACCAAACTCAACAAGAACTCGTGAGATAGGTTAGTATAAACCAATGCAAAACCTTATCATTTTCTACTGTAACAAATCACTAAAATTATTATTCAACATTGCATACTAAATGTCTCTGCATATTTAATACTCCTATCCTCAAATAGAATCATTAAACAAGCAAACATATGCAAACAATGCAAACATAACAGCAATCTGCCAAAACAGTACAGTCTCTAAAGAATGCAAGAGTATCAATACTTCTCTAACTCCAAAAATTATGAGAGAAATAGTAAGCTATAGAAAATTTATCAGAGCTCAATATGGAAAAATATTCAACATTATACCATTCTCTGACTTTTCTAGGGAATTTTTGCAACAACGGTAAACTTTCTGTTTTCAAACAGCAACATGTATACTAGCAAAATAAGCATGGTAAAGGCTATCCTTGACATTTTTATTGAAAATAAAGATGCAAAACATTATTCTAAATAACAGCAAGAAAATACTAACAAAAGAAAATGATACTCCAAGAAAAACACATATCATGTGGTGAATAAAAATATAGCTCCAAGTAAAGTTACCGATGAACAAGGACGAAAGAGGGGATGCCATCCGGGGCATCCCCAAGCTTAGGCTCTTGGTTGTCCTTGAATATTACCTTGGGGTGACTTGGGCATCCCCAATCTTAGGCTCTTGCCACTCCTTATTCCATAGTCTATCGAATCTTTACCCAAAACTTGAAAACTTCACAACACAAAACTCAACAGAAAACTCGCAAGCTCCGTTAGTACAAGAAAATAAAACCACCACTTAGGTACTGTAATGAACTCATTATAAATTCATTTTGGTGTAATATATACTGTATTTCAACTTTTCTATGGTTCATACCCTCCGATACTACTCATAGATTCATCAAAATAAGCAAACAACACATAGAAAATAGAATCTGTCAAAAACAGAACACTGTGTAGTAATCTGTATCAAACGTATACTTATGGAACTCCAAAAATCCTACCAAATTAGGAAGTCCTAATAAATTTGTGTACCAATCCAGAGCAAAAAGAATCTGATCAGAATCACGTTTCTGTGAATTATCAAAACTAATTTACTGGGTGCAAAAGTTTCTGATTTTAAGCAGGATCAACACAACTATCACCATAAGCTATCCTAAAGGTCTTACTTGGCACTTTATTGAAACAAAAGGTATAAAACATGATTACTAAAGTAGCATAATCATGTGAACACACAAAAAACAGTAAGGGTAAATATTGGGTTGTCTCCCAACAAGCGCTTTTCTTTAATGCCTTTCTAGCTAGGCATGATGATGACAATGATGCTCACATAAAAGATAAGAATTGAAACATAACGGGAGCATCATGAAGCATATGACTAGCACATTTAAGTCTAACCCACTTCCTATGCATAGGGATTTTGTGGGCAAACAACTTATGGGAACAATAATCAACTAGTATTGGAAGGCAAAACAAGCATAACCTCAAGATTTTAAGCACATAGAGAGGAAACTTGATATTATTGCAATTCCTACAAGCATATATTCGTCCCTCATAATAATGTTCAGTAGCATAATGAATGAATTCAACAATATAACCAGCACCTAAAGCATTCTTTTCATGATCTACAAGCATAGATAATTTACTACTCTCCACATAAGCAAAATTCTTCTCATTCAGAATAGTGGGAGTATCATAAGAGACTCGAATACTATAAATTGTTTGCACATTAAAAGAGTAATGTTCAGAAAAAGGGTAATCATAATCATGACAAGTTTCATAAATATAATCATCACTACTTCTTATAGCATAAGTTTCATCACAATAATCATCATAAGTAGCAACTTGGTTCTCATCATAATCGATTGAAACCTCTTCCAAGATAGTGGAATCATCACTAAATAAAGTTGACACTCTTCCAAATCCACTTTCATATTCATCACAATAAGATTCAACATCCTCCAAAATAGTGGTATAACTACTTCCTAAAGTTGACACTCTTCCAAACCCACTTTCATCAATATAATCATCATAGGTAAGAGGCATGCTATCATCATAACAACTTTGCATATCAAAACTTGGGAGACTAAAAATATCATCTTCATTAAACATAGCATCCCCAAGCTTGGGACAAACATTAATTTCAGAAAATATATTCTCAAATACGTCATCCTCATCAAACATAGCATCCCCAAGCTTGGGCCTTTTCATATCATAAGCATAATCACTCTCATCATTAATAGTATGGATATCACCAATAGTATAGCAATTATCATCATCACAATGAGTAGTAGGAGAAACATCATTTGGGAGGGATACCTTTTTACCTTTGTTGCTCCTTATTTTCTTTTTCTTCTTCACATTATGTGTGGGTTCAACCTTCTTCTTTGAGCTCCTTATTGATGAGATTGGTTGAATAGAAAGCACCTCCTTGTTACCTAATTCATCATAAGAAATAATAGGAGGATATTGGGAAGTCTCTTCCCTTTCACTATTTGATCCCTTTTCTTTAGGTAATTGGCAATATAAGGATTTTCAATGCAATTCACCGCACAATACAAATAAATCTCCTCTAGATCAATATCAAGGAATTCCTCAAGGTTAAATTCTGGAATAAGCTTAGTTGCACGTTTCAATTCTTCATAACCCAAAAGCAGACTAAGTTCATTATGATGCGCAAGGGAAATCAAGTCATCACAATTTTTGGACATGATTCGATCATGAAACAATTTGCATCGGAGATTTAAATGACCACGTTCATTGCAAAGTTCACAAGTACGGTAAAGATATCTTAAATTTTCAGCAATAACATTAAGCCTTTCTTGCAACCATTTAGTTTCTAAATGCTTATGCCTCTTGCAATATCTATTTTCCCTATTTGGTGTGTACTTGCAAACCCGATTCACTCCACAAAAATCGACATGCTTATAGGAGACATTTTCATCATAACTAGTGCAATCATCATTAGTACTATGGATATTCAAAGAGTTAATACTAAAAACATTGCAATCATGCTCATCATTCAAAGATTTAGTACCAAGCATTTTAATGCATTCTTCATCTAGCAATTGAGCACAATTTTCCTTTCCATCATACTCACGAAAGATATTAAAAAGATGAAGCGTATGAGACACACTCAATTCCATTTTTTGTAGTTTTCTTTTATAAACTAAACTAGTGATAAAACAAGAAACTAAAAGATTCAATTGCAAGATCTAAAGATATACCTTCAAGCACTCACCTCCCCGGCAACGGCGCTAGAAAAGAGCTTGATGTCTACTACACAACCTTCTTCTTGTAGACGTTGTTGGGCCTCCAAGTGCAGAGGTTTGTAGGACAGTAGAAAATTTCCCTCAAGTGGATGACCTAAGGTTTATCAATCCGTGGGAGGCGTAGGATGAAGATGGTCTCTCTCAAGCAACCCTGCAACCAAATAACAAAGAGTCTCTTGTGTCCCCAACACACCCAATACAATGGTAAATTGTATAGGTGCACTAGTTCGGCGAAGAGATGGTGATACAAGTGCAATATGGATGGTAGATATAGGTTTTTGTAATCTGAAAATATAAAAACAGCAAGATAACTAATGATAAAAGTGAGCGCAAACGGTATTGCAATGTTAGGAAACAAGGCATAGGGTTCATACTTTCACTAGTGCAAGTTCTCTCAACAATAATAACATACTTGGATCATATAACTATCCCTCAACATGCAACAAATAGTCACTCCAAAGCAACTAATAGCGGAGAACAAACGAAGAGATTATGGTAGGGTACGAAACCACCTCAAAGTTATCCTTTCTGTTCTATCTATTCAAGAGTTTGTAGTAAAATAACATGAAGCTATTCTTTCCGTTCAATCTATCATAGAGTTCATACTAGAATAACAACTTAAGCCACAAATCAACCAAAACCCTAATGTCACCTAGATACTCCATTGTACCTCAAGTATCTGTGGGCATGATTATATGATATGCATCACACAATCTCATATTCATCTATTCAACCAACACAAAGTACTTCAAAGAGTGCCCCAAAGTTTCTACCGGAGAGTCAAGACGAAAACGTGTGCCAAACCCTATGCATAGGTTCATGGACGGAACCCGCAAGTTGATCACCAAAACATACATCAAGTGGATCACGTGATATCCTATTGTCACCACGGATAAGCACGGCAAGACATACACCAAGTGTTCTCATATCCTTAAAGACTCAATCCGACAAGATAACTTCAAAGGGAAAACTCAATTCATCACAAGAGTAGAGGGGGAGAAACATCATAAGATCCAACTATAATAGCAAAGCTCGCGATACATCAAGATCGTGCCGTAGAGAGAACACGAGAGAGAGAGATCAAACACATAGCTACTGGTACATACCCTCAGCCCCGAGGGTGAACTACTCCCTCCTCGTCATGGAGAGCGCCGGGATGATGAAGATGGCCACCGGTGAGGGATCCCCCCTCCGACAGGGTGTCAGAACGGGCTCCCGAGAGGTTTTTGGTGGCTACAGAGGCTTGCGGCGGCGGAACTCCCGATCTATTGTTCGCTTCGATGTTTTTAGGGTATATGAGAATATATAGGCAAAAAAAGTCGGTCGGGGGAGCCTCGAGGGGGCCACGAGAGTGTAGGGCGCGCCCAGGGGGGTGGGCACGCCCCCTATCTCGTGGCCTCCTCGAAGCTTCCCTGGCTTGCACTCCAAGTTCCCTGGATTGCTTCTGTTCCAAAAATAACTTTTCCGAAGGTTTCATTCTGTTTGGACTCTGTTTGATATTCCTTTTCTTCGAAACACTAAAATAGGCAAGAAAACAGCAATATGGGCTGGGCCTCCGGTTAATAGGTTAGTCCCAAAAATACTCATAAACATTCAAAACAGATAATAAAATAGCATGAATGCTTCATAAATTATAGATATGTTGGAGACGTATCATAGGACTCCCCCTTTCCTAGTCAACTAGGAAGGGGGAAGGGGGAAGGAAGGAGAGGGAGAGAGGGAGGAAAGAGGGGGTGCCGCCCCCCTCCTTGTCCAATTCGAACTCCCAAGGGGGGGGCAGACCATGGCTCCCTCCTCTCTCTCTCTCTCTC
>NC_041393.1:458096487-458101996 GCF_002162155.2 Triticum dicoccoides
TATCCGGTGACCCCCGGAACTCATCCGGTGTCCGAATATAGTCGTCCAATATATCAATCTTTATGTCTCGACCATTTTGAGACTCTCCGTCATGTCCGTGATTACATCCAGGACTCCTAACTATCTTCGGTTCATCAAAACACATAAACTCATAATACCGATCGTCACCGAACGTTAAGCGTGCGGACCCTACGGGTTCGAGAACTATGTAGACATGATCGAGACACGTCTCCGGTCTATAACCAATAGCGGAACCTGGATGTTCATATTGGCTCCCACATATTCTACGAAGATTTTTATCGGTCAAACCGCATAACAACACACGTTGTTCCCTTTGTCATCGGTATGTTACTTGCCCGAGATTCGATCGTCGGTATCTCAATATCTAGTTCAATCTCGTTACCGGCAAGTCTCTTTACTCGTTCCGTAATGCATCATCCCGCAACTAACTCATTAGTCACATTGCTTGCAAGGCCTATAGTGATGTGCATTACCGAGAGGGCCCAGAGATACCTCTCCGATAATCGGAGTGACAAATCCTAATCTTGATCTATGCCAACTCAACAAGTACCATCAGAGACACCTATAGAGCACCTTTATAATCACCCAGTTATGTTGTGACGTTTGGTAGCACACAAAGTGTTCCTCCGGTATTCGGGAGTTGCATAATCTCATAGTCATAGGAACATGTATAAGTCATGAAGAAAGCAATAGCAATATACTAAACGATCAAATGCTAAGCTAATGGAATGGGTCAAGTCAATCACATTATTCTTTAATGATGTGATCCCGTTAATCAAATGACAACTCATGTCTATGGCTAGGAAACTTAACCATCTTTGATTCAACGAGCTAGTCAAGTAGAGGCATACTAGTGACACTCTGTTTGTCTATGTATTCACACATGTACTAAGTTTCCGGTTAATACAATTCTAGCATGAATAATAAACATTTATCATTATAGAATGAAATATAAATAACAATTTTATTATTGCCTCTAGGGCATATTTCCTTCAGATAGTGGCGTATGTGATACGGGCTGCCGCATGTATGCACATGGCTCCACCCACAAATAGAAACATATAAAATGGCTTAAGAATCTGAAGTAGCATTATGCTTGGGAATCAGATTTATAGACACATACTAGTGGGGAATCCAGACTCCTTGAAAATGCTTTAGTCCTATCGATTTCAACAATCGTCACTCACGTCATGCATCACTTTACTTTACTCTTGCAAGCTTACTTCACCATTTTCCTACAATCGCCCAATACTTTTATCCATTACCACTTTGCTTTGAATCACATTTAACTTGCAGACATTGCTATTTAAACCCTTCGAGAGGCAAAGACCGATTTCTATGCTCCCTGTGGGATCAATAATCTTACTTCAAAAAAGCTACAATTAAACCCTATGCACTTGTAGGACATCAACCGACGGTGAGATCATCAACTGCCACCACACTGCTTTCGAGTGCCTCCCCGTATGGGAAAGAAGACGATGCGGGAGGAGCTCTTGTGAAGCCAATGATGTTGTACCTCAATGGGTACCCCTGCAACTTATTGCCATGATGACGCATTTAGCAGCGAGGCAACTCGGTCTCGCGACGAGATACATCTGAAAGTGCAACTAATCCCAAGGTGGTTTTGGTAATTCATAACAATATATATCTCATTGAATTAATGTCCATTTAAGATAAATATTTTAAGATGTTCAATGATTGGCATGTCAAGGACTAGAATGTGGACCCCTCAAAATGCTAAGGAAAAGGATTGGCAAAAGCTCAAGACTCTACATTTTTGTTTAAGTGATTCAAGATCACATTGAGTCTATAGGAAAACCAATATTATTAAAAGGTGATGAGGTGTTGTTTAATGATCTATTTGCTCAAAGTGCTTAGTGATATTGCTCCAATACCCTCAGCCACTTTCTCTTTCTAAATATGTCCAAACTCTAAACTCCAACTCAGCCCCACCAATATTTCCTACCTGGAGCCACCGAGTTCATCTGTACTTAGCCACTGCCAAAACCCTAACAATTCGGATCCACCGATATGGATCTCGGTCCCATCGAGATGGCCTTGCCAACTCTCTGTTGCTTGTTGCAATTATTTCCGTCCCACCGAAAATTGCAATCGGTCTCGCCGAGATGGCTTGATTGATTCTCTGTTGCCTTATTGCTTCACTTTGGTCCCATCGAGATGATGCAATCGACACCACGAGTTGAGGTTTGCCCTAAGGCCTTGCATATCGGTCCCATCGAGATTCCTAACGTTCATATTTTTACACAGATTGGTGCCGCCGAGTTTTCCAATCGGTGCCACCAAGAAGTTTGTAAGGGCAAGGAGATCGCCTACTTCGTGAAGATCTACCCGAGGGAGACAAGTCCTCCGTGGGCGATGGCCATGGTGGGATAGACAAGGTTACTTCTTCATGGACCCTTCGTGGGTGGAGCCCTCCGTGGACTCGCACAGCTGTTACCCTTTGTGGGTTGAAGTCTTCATCAACATGGATGTACAATAGCACCAGCTATCGGAAACACGCCAAAAGTCTACGTGTCTCCATTACGTTTGCCTTCTCCAAACCCATCCCTTTACTTACATGTGCAATATTTGTATTTTACAGCTATACTCTTAGACTTGCATGTGTAGGGTATTACTTGACTTGTTATAATTGCTAAAATCTGCCCACAACTAAAATTGAGAAAAGAAAAAAAAATGATCAAGTAGTCTAATCACCATCCTCCCCTCTAGACATACTTACGATCCTATAACATCATTAGGTGCATTCCACTCGACTAATGTGCCTCACCGGCGCATGACGTTGAACATGTTCATCGTGAAGTAGGAGCCCACCTCCGACGACAATGACATCAATTGGGAGGAGACGATGAGGTCATCAGACAAGGAGTCATCGCCGCCCCAGTCGCCTCAGATCGCGGAGGCGGAGTAGCAATAGTTGCCGCTGGCCGGGCTCACCACGTCCCTCCTTGATGCGTTGGTGCAACCGCAACCATCCTCGCCATAAAACTGGGGCATCCAGATTGAACGTCGCGTCAATGAGTAGCTGGCCAGCCTTGCTACCAGCCCGACACCTAGTGGCGCCTTGGGGCTCGAAAGCCCTCACCAAGGTGAAGCTGCACCGACAACGCCACCCGGCCTCGTTTGCCAAGATCTAGGTGGTGCTGCCCTGGGTCCTCGCCGACGAGGAGCTTGCGATGACATGTGCCTTGGACTAGTGCAAGACCACCAAGGAGACTGACACCCACCGCCAGTCCGAGATCAGCAAGGAGGTGAAGGGGCAACACAAGGCATCGACGGATATGTGGCGGCTGCAGCGCGAGTGCGCCGCTACAGCCGGTGACAAATATCGCCATGCCTAGCTGGGCTGCAACTGGTGCCCAAACGGGATGACAACAATGATGGCTGCCTGAGTGGCCTCGGAGGCTATGCCTAAGAGGTTCTATTTTGTTTTATATTTAGTTTACTTGCGGTAGTTTGCATGTAATATATGAACTCCGCTAAATTTTGTCTGAAATTCATGTTCGAAATGGAAGAAATTATTGGAAATGTAGTTGGATGGCCGGCGCTCGAGCACAAACATTTGAGTGCATCTATTTGATAATCTGCGTTGGTGGAGGAGTTAATTTTCTTCATGACATATTTTGCAAAAACAAGATAAATTCCAAACGTTCAGATTTTACACATGACAAATCAATCTTTTTTATGGCAACTTTAGATCATCTACAGCCGGACATGGCAAATCTGGCCCCACGAACGCTCGCGGACGCGTCCAGGCGCGTCCGCCGGCACTGGCCGGACCGTCTTCAAATTTTGTTGCCCATATCCACGTATCTCATATCCGAACCCCTATATCCATACTAAACCATGCAACGTTGATAAAAACTACGAAGATCACGAGCGCACATAGAAACGACATACAAATGCACAATCCGTTCACATCACATCCGGATCTTCAAAAGATAGTCAAAGTTCACGTAATGCACATAATACAACCGACAAATTTAAAGTACATCTAAAAACTTGAAATTAAGGTGGAGAAGATGGGCCTTCACCACTTCCTCGCCGACTCTTTCCTCTTCTGACCGAGGGCGTTGCTGTAGGTGTCAGCAGCTGGTGGAGGGTCGTCTGAGTCGTCGGACGAGGCGTCGTGGTCGTCGCCGTCGGAGGAGTCGGAGTAAGAGAGGACGATTGGCACTTTGAGCCGCCGGACAACCTTGTCATGCTACCCTTGAGCTTTACCAGCAAAGCTGCCTGCGCCGCTGCCTCTGCCGCCTCGCGCTCCTACTGCTCAATGGCAAGTCGGAGCGCCTTGGCGTTCTTCTGACGGAGTCGTCGGCTGTCCGTCTCTGCCTTGTAAGAGACCAACGGTAGACCCACGCGAGGAGCCGCTCGTCCTCATCGGGCTCCGCCGGTAACCCACGGCGGCGGCACACGAACTGCTCCGCCGCCTTCATCTCCCTTGCCTTCGATTCCGGTTTGTGCGTCTGCTACTTGTAAACTGCGTTGGGTTTTTCACCGAAGAGGAAGGGTGAAGCAGTTCAATAGAGATAAGTATTTCCCTCAATGAGAACCAAGGCTATCGAATCAACAGGAGCACCAACTAAATCCCCGTGAACAACACATGCACAACATAAAAGCAAATACTTGCACCCCAACGCGGGCAAGAGGGCCGTTAATCCCCTTGAAGTCGTTACTTGCAAGGATTAAATCTCATAGTGATAGATAGATAAATTACAAAACAAAAAGGAAGTAAATAAATTGCAGCAAAGTATTTTTAGTTTTTTTATATGATTAAAGTAGACCCGGGGGGCATAGTTTTCTCTAGAGGCTTCTCTCTCGAACACAGAGCATACGGTGGGTAAACAAATTACTGTTGGGCAATTGATAGACAAGCGCATAGTTATGATGTTATTCATGGTAATGATCATGTATATAGGCATCACGTCCGTGACATGTAGATGACTCCTGCCTGCATCTACTACTATTATTCCAACAATCGACTGTTATCCAGCATGCATCTATTGTATTAAGTTCATAACAAACATTGTGACGCCTTAAGCAAGATGACATGATGTAGACAAAGTAAACTCAAACAATATGAATAAACCCCATTCATTTATCCTTAATGGCAACAATACAATCGTTACCCTTTCTGTCACTGGGTGAGGATACCGCAAGATTGAACACATCACAAAGCACCTCTCCTAGTGAAGATAAATCAATCTAGTTAGCCAAACCAAACAGACAGATCGAAGAGAAATACAAAGCTCCGCTTAAAAATCGCTACGTTGCACAGTAATAATATGGATTTGAGGTTTCTATTTTAAATTGTCCGGATGTGGAATGCATTGTTTGACGCGTCTGTGGGTGTTTGACGAGCCAAATTTGCAAAGTCCTTATCAGGAAAAAAGTTCTTCACGAGATGAATTAGTAAAATTTCAGAGAGAATCTCCTGGAAAACCTCACGTGTCAACGGACACGGGGGATT
>NC_041393.1:458102314-458112078 GCF_002162155.2 Triticum dicoccoides
GTCCCCTCCGCCGTCCGCCTGCCCACCCAAATCTCCACCCTCGCCGCCTGCCTCCACCCCTCCGCCGCCTCCTCCTCCCCGCGCCGCGCCACCCGCATCAACGCCGCCGCGGCCTCCCTCCTCTCCCCGCTCACTGCCTCCTCGCCCGGCCTCTCCCGCTCCTTCCCCTCCGGCGCCCCCGGCGCCGCCGGCCGCCGCCGCACGCTCGTCTGGTTCCGCGCCGACCTGCGCCTCCACGACCACGAGCCTCTCCACGCCGCCGTCGGCGCGTCGTCCTCCCTCCTCCCCGTCTTTGTCTTCGACCCACGCGACTTCGGCAAGTCCCCCTCGGGCTTCGACCGCACCGGACCCTACCGCGCCAGCTTCCTGTTGGACTCCGTCGCCGACCTGCGCCGGAGTCTCCGCGCACGCGGCGGCGACCTCGTTGTGCGGGTTGGGAGGCCCGAGGTGGTGATCCCCGAGCTCGCGCGTGCAGCCGGAGCAGAGGCTGTCTACGCGCACGGGGAGGTGTCGCGGGACGAGTGCCGCGCGGAGGAGAAGGTCAGCAAGGCCATAGAGAAGGAAGGCGTGGAGGTCAAGTACTTCTGGGGCAGCACGCTGTACCACTTGGACGATCTGCCCTTCAGGCTCAATGACATGCCATCGAACTATGGCGGATTCAGGGAGGCCGTCAAGGGGTTGGAGGTTAGGAAGGTGCTGGACGCGCCAGAAGAGGTCAAGTGTGTGCCTATGAAGAATGTGCTCGAGCCTGGTGACATCCCCACGCTTGGTGAGCTTGGACTCTCTGCACCGCCGGCCATGGCACAGGTAAAAGTTTTCAGAGACACTCATTCTTGCGTAACACATTTGAATCTCTAACTTCATTCAGCTTCTAGCCAAGATATAAGTCAATGCTCACACAGTCACACTTATGAGTTTGATAATTCTCGCGCTGAATTGTGCAAAATAGAAGTGGATGGTGCAGCCAACCATAGCATGCTTGGTAATGTTGACCATTTAGCTAGTAAATTGTTGTAGAAGATATTCACAGGCGATTTTGTTAGTAGGTTGGATCAACGGATCTTTGACGGTCAGGAATGGTGCTGAGTAGAAACGTTGCTTGTTCACGTATTTAGGTTCTTACGACATAATCGCTGCCTATTGGCCATATTTAATGAAGTTAGTGCTAGGGTGTGCATGCTTGCTTCTTGTTTGGTCGGGCATGTGGTAACATTTTCAGAGCAGTAGGCGACAAAATGGGAACATGACAATTTTTTTTCTTTTTGTTGTAAATTCATAGAAATGGCAACAAGATTGTAAAAAAAGGCAGCCCAGTGCATGTAGCTCCTGCTTGCGCATGGTCCAGGGAAGGATTCGACCAACCACATGAAAAAAATTGGTTTTGTCTTTGCTTCTGTACAATCGTGATATGCTTCTCTGTTGTCCCGGTGTCCCACTAATATAAGGACACATTACGCCTATAACCCGAGGTCCTCTTGAGCCGTATGTGTAAACTGTGGACTGCGACATTGATGCTGACAGGCTGACACCAGATGCTTAGTTTTATGGTAGTGACAACAACGATAGGATTGGGTCAGTTTATTTGAGCTATTGTCCATATCTTTCTGTAATGTTTGTTTAGCTAGCATAATGATTTTTTACGTTTCCATTAATGATGTGCACAAATTCAGTTCAGCATATCTGTCATCCTGAATGCTGTGTTTTTCTGAACTTCAAATTTCACTTTGTTAACTCAGGACTCAAAATCTGCTGCTGGTTCAAACCTCATTGGTGGTGAGGCAGAAGCTCTGGAAAGGCTGAAGAAATTTGCTGCAGAATGTTGTATGCAGCCGAACAAAGCTGTCAAAGATAGTACCCAGAATAGCATATATGGTGCTAATTTCTCCTGCAAAATTTCACCATGGCTTGCTACTGGTTGTCTCTCTCCACGTTTCATGTATGAGGAGTTGAAGAAGCATGCCATTAGGTATGTGATGTTACTGTGAACCCTAACAGAAGTATAGGGAGAAAGTAGTAACATACTCTATCTCATCATTATGTTATGGTCTTATTTCTTTTGTGCATAATTGACAACTTTCTTTTTCTTCTAGAGCAATTCCATCAGGGTCAACACCCAAGGATGGTGATGGAACATCAGATGCTGGGACAAATTGGTTAATGTTTGAATTGCTATGGAGAGATTTCTTCAGGTATCTATTGTTTATACATGTCAATACTGATGATGATATCATGTACTTACACTTGTGATATCCGGTAAAATTGTGTATCTGTGTTGAAAGTGAAGTTTGTTTTATGAAGAGAACACAAATGATAGTACATTATTGTTAGCTTCCTTCTATGACCGCCTGTCAAAGAAATATTGCATCGAAGATGTTAGGAAGATGTGTAGTCGCTTTAATCATCAGTGTGCTAACGCTAAACATCAGATTAGTAGCTACTGCAGTATGATTTAGCTGATGACCATTAACTGACAAATGAAACATGTTAGGTTCGTCACAAAGAAGTACAGCTCTCCACAGAAGACGTCTGAAGTTGCACCCGCCACTGGTTGCACACCCGCCCCTGCGTTTGCTTGAGTATGGACGTAGTTAGCCAAGCAGAGAGTCAGCTGCTTGTTTTTGGTTGTGACCAACTCATGCAACCTTTCAATGGAGTGAATTTTGTCCCAATAAATGTTGCCTGAAAATGACGCCCCAAGTAAGCTGTTCCTGCACTTTGGACCAATTTGATCTCGGAAGAGATCCGTTGTATCTGTCAACATTTTTTGTAAGACTTGAATGGTATCGTAAAAAAAATCCTAGATGCTTCCTTCACTTTCTTCCTCGCAGTTGAATATAATAGGAGTGAATAGTTTCGCTTGTGGCAACAAGAATTGAACTGATATAATGCCAGCTTTTGATTGGTGCATTGATTACCCATTGTGTGGAATTTTGGACTTTGGGATGTGCAAAAAAATGGATTTCAAATCCTAAAATCTGAAGTGTTCGTCAGCTGGATGAAAGAAAAACGCAATCTGCCTTACCTGATTTGAGTTCCTTGCTCTATATAGCAGAGCTCCATTTTGGTAATTGCACTCCTTTTTTTTTGAGATGGTAATTGCGCTCCTGATAGAAAGGTATTCCGGGAAGCAATACCAACAGTGACAAATGCAAGCCTATATGATTAGGGGGGAAATCTGCTCCCAAGCATTTGGAGGCCTCTTTGATTATAGGATTTTTTTTGGAGGATTTAAATCCTTATTTACATTGGTTGTTTGATTTGTAGGGTTGGATCCTATATGATTTCCCCCCTAAAGAATCATTTGTACTATATCCAATAAAAGATCTCTTTTTGAAGAGGCATTCTAGGGCATCGTATATCTGATATTTGTCAAAAAGAAAAGGTGTGCATTTTTGGAACCTGGGTCTAGGCACACTCATTTACGCAAAAATAATAATAATAGGAAACTGTAAAAAAAATGTGAAACTTTGTCGGAACAAGCATTGTTAGTGTTTTTAGAGTAAAGTGCATCATAAGTCCTAAAGCTATTGGAGGTGTGTCAATTTAGTCCTATAACTTCAAAACTGCAGTTTTAGCCCTAAAAACTACTGGAGGTGTGTCGGTTTAGTCCTATAACTTTGAAACTGCAGTATTAGATTCTAAAATTATTGAAGGTGTGTCAGTTTAGTCGTACAACTTTCAAACCGCAGGCCATCAGTGGCATGATGGCTTGGGCTCCAGCGAGGAGAGTAGACCCGTCATCTCAGCCTCACCTCGCAGTAGCAAAACGACACATCGAGGGTGAGGGGTGCTGTCCTCCAGGATGACTGGCTTGGTGTTTCCCCGGTGGTTGCGCCAAACCTCTCAGCGAGGCTGCACTACAGCTCATGGCCACACAGATGGTGGGCGCGTAGGTTGCAACACACGCAGTGAGTCAGGGCTGGACTAACGAGCTACTCGACTCGTTAAGCTCGTGATCGTTAAGCTCGTTAACTTTAACGAGTTCAAATTCTTGATCGGCTCGGTTCGTCAAATACTCAGCGCTCCACGAGTGCTCGTTACAGTTGTAAACAGTTCAGAAGCTAGCAAAGTAGTCATGCATCAACCTTTGCCAAATTTATTATTTCCAAATAGTAGCACATAATGCGACAATCAATAGCTAGCAGCAACACACAATGACACAATTAAAGAACATTTGAACAATAACACAGAGTGACACAATCATAAGTCAGACCCCCATTATAGTTCATACTTAGGGCCATTGAGGCATTGACAAAGACAAGTCCAGGACTTCAAAATTGAGGTATTGACAAAGACAAGTCTAGGACTTCAAAAGACAAAGTTGAACATGGCTTAGGCGCTCAACATTGGATCAAGTCCGATCAGCAGACTAGCAGTACATATTATATTAACTACTTCGCCACTTCAGCACGACACTTCATCAACATAAGGTCTTGCATAACTAACAATGACCGAAATATAATGATAGCTTCTAGCTGAGCAAGTGCAAAGTAGCTCCTGCTCCTCACATAAGTTGTTCACCAGTTCATCAATTTCATCTTCCTACATAGACAAAGAGAAATTCACTAGTTATGATGCAAGCAAATAAACAATAGTACAATGCTACAGCAATACAATCACACACAGTAAGAATATGGGAGGCCTAGTAGTTGCTTTCTGTCGTATCTTCAGGAAATGGAATGAACTCGACATCGCCATCATTGCCATCTCCCTACAAAGGTAAGTGCAAATATGCAATTTGAGTTAACATTTAGCAAGAGTCTAAGGTTACAAGAAGATAATGCACAGTAGAGAACAAGAAATATTACCACTGTAATTGTAGTTTTAAGCTGGTGTTCTTTTGATCCTTTAATGTAGCTAGAAGCACAAACAAGTGCCTCGACCATGTTTGGGCTGAGAGAGCTACGATAGTCATCAAGAATTCTGCCGCTCGTAGAGA
The DNA here is from genome assembly GCF_002162155.2 of Triticum dicoccoides. Lineage (NCBI taxonomy): Eukaryota > Viridiplantae > Streptophyta > Magnoliopsida > Poales > Poaceae > Triticum > Triticum dicoccoides. The sequence continues at coordinate 458,107,254 of NC_041393.1, forward strand.
ATGTTGACTCCGATGAGACACTAGTTGCTGGTATAGTCAAGAACTTCTTTGCCATCTTTGCCATGATAGGATATCTATGAGCATTGAACCCCCCCCAATCAACTACTCTGAAATTTGGATCCATAATTGGATGGGTTTTGTCTTCAAGGTAACTAGTCAATTCAGATTTAGATGGCTCTGAATTTGTCTCCTCTAGGAAGGACTAAAACCCACCTGACAATGAGGACATAAATGTACTGGTTTGCCTACTAGATATTGAACTCTGTTCATTATTGTTGCCGGCCTCATTCTTGCGATTTTCCATCTCATAAGTAGCATGGAGATCAAAGAATTCAGATTTGATTTCCTCGGCCTCACTACTGCCCTTCTCTTTACCATACATTTTCTTAAAGCGGTAATCAACAAGTTTCATCTTAAACCTAGGATCAAGAATGGTGGCAATGACCACGACATTGTTCTTTTCCTTTTTTTTGTTTTTCCCACTGTTTTTATTTCCCTCACATTCACCATTGCTATCCCAATATTTATCAAACTTATCAAGCATTGTTTCTCCCATCTTTTTCAAGTTTGCATTCGAACCCATGGCATGCTCTACGATAGCAATGTTAACATTCATGATATATGGATACAAAATGTTGGCAGTAGGATAGTTAGATGCTGATAATACAGTTGTTACCTCGGCAAACGATTTCAAGATGGGTTAAATTTTCTCATATAATGCCCACTCTTCATCTCCAGGCTGCCATTTGTAGGTAGCATCTACCTCTGCATACTCTTTGAAAGCAACCCTATACACAATGCAAGCCTCTACCATTCTGCATGTAGAATTCCATCTAGTAGCAACATCCAGGCATAAACCTCTCCCAACTTCCATATTCAGAGACTTGCAAATCATCAACAATTTGTACATGCGTGTTGGAGATTTTTTCAAATACTTGACAGTATCCCTAAGCTTATTGATCAAAGTTTGCAATAAAGCAATGCCATCTATCAAATTAACAATGTGCGCACAACAGCGAACATGGAAGTACGTAGGAATAAATTTAGCCGATTTCCTAGCAATGATCTTGTCCATCAATCTCTTAGCAGCATTATCATTTGAGAAAGCATTATCCATAGTGATTGTCATGATCTTACCTTCTATTTTCATTCTTGGCAACACTCAAAAACTACTTGAGCTATGACACTACCTCAACCTGTCAACCAGGTCGGACACTTATCAGGTCTACAACCAACCCACAACCCTACCCATGGGTCAAATCTCATGCCCATGCCCAAACCCATCGGGTTACCCGACCGAATGGGACACCCATCGGGTGTAATAAATATGTTTATTGTTATTTAATTTATGCTCCCTACCGGGACCATGCACTTCCTCCCAACCAAGGATTTCTACTCGCATACTGCTTCTTCTATTGACTTATATAGACAGCGCTCCACTTCCTATGCGCTCGCTAGGCGAGGTGGTACTAATGCAGCCGGCAAGCTGCGTATGCTGCTTGCTACGTGCATGCAGAGCAGCACATGGGCTGGCTTTGGTGGCCCAACAAGCCGGCCATGTTGCTCCATTGATGCTACTGAGCTAAGCTTTTTGTTATTTCATCCTTCCGTCTGTCTACAACAATAACAAAGCAACATGGGTTCATGCTGTCCTAAAACATATATATGTACTTATTAATATTAGTCGGGCGGTCCATGGGTAACCCACGGACACGAACTCGTACCCATACCCTACCCACGACTAATCGGGTTATCCATCGGGCTTACCCATGGGTGAAGATGGCGACCCATACCCTACCCATTCGGTTCGGGTGCCCATGTGCGCGGCCGCCCATGGGTCGGATTGCCGGGTTGAACACTACCCGAGTGAGGTGGATCTAGCTCTATGAAGTTTAAAACACGACATTGCATGATCCAATCATCATATATGTAGTGAGCGACCATAGCTGGACGAAAAGCTCGTTACTCATGAGTTTAACGAGCACGGAAGCTCGACTCGTTAAGGCTCGTGCTTGTTAGTTAATGAGCCGAGCTGAACAACAATTTTAGCTCGTTAATATAAACGAGCTTAACGAGCTAGCTCGCGAGTATCACGAGTAGCTCATTTGGCTCGTTAATTCGCTCACTACATAGAAGCGCATGTACCACTTTTGAGGAAGTAAACACATATAAAAAGCTCATTTAAAAAAATGCACCATGGATGCTGGCCATGCAAGCTTTGGACATGAAATGAACAAACTTACATTGTTTTGGGACCCAAAATTGTAGTTTCGAAGTTATAGGACTAAACTAACACACCTCCAATAGTTTTAGGATCCAAAACTACGGTTTCAAAGTTATAGGACTAAACTGACATACCTCTAATAGTTTTAGGACTCATGATGCATTTTACTCGTGTTTTTACTCACGTGTAAATTTTAAGGATAAATGACTTCTGTAGTATTGTTTTTAAAAGTAAGGTTAATATAATCAGTTTTGTTTTATTTGTTCTGAATACCGTAAATGACTTATGTACTATTGTTTTTAAAAGTAAGGTTAATATAATCAGTTTTGTTTTATTTGTTCTGAATACCATGAAAGTCGTTTTGTTGCTAAACTTTATACAGGAGTACTATCCTAGACAATGCTTGTTCCATGGAAAAAATTTCATCGAGTGTAGGCTAATGTTTTTTTCCTTTGAAATGTGAAGGATTGGTTCCTATCCTATATAGAAATAGGTTCAAAGGGATTTTTCCTACCAAGTTTTTATCCTTTACAATTCCTACAATATTCCTATGAACCAAAGAGGCCCTAGGAAACCTAGTATCCACTACAACCTTTTAGAAAAATCCTGTGATTCAATCAAACTCTAATCCAGTAGGAAGAGCACCCTGAAGAGGCAATCGAGGACGCTGTTTATTGGATTTAATTTGGACCCTGCAGGAAATGGGTTGATACTTGTGTGACCTGACCCTGTTGCTCCAAGTGAAATTCGTTCTAGGGTTCTAAAAGATATTCTCCATTTTTTCCCTTTCCCAGAAACCGTGCGTGTTGCAACATTTCTAGGACACACATCGTTTCTCATGTGATTCAATCAAACGAAAATTCCATTTGTTTATCTGTGATTCAATCAAACTCTCAGTAGCAAGAGCACCCTGAAGAGGCAATCGAGGACGCTGTTTATTGGATTTAATTTGGACCCTGCAGGAAATGGGTTGATACTTAATAAAGGCATTTGACTTGAGAAGGAAACCGTGCCTGTTGCAACATTTCTACGCCCCACATACTCTCACCAACATTTCTATAAACTACAAGAACAAGAACGGACAATTCTTCAGCTTGGTTATCTAAGCATCCATCACATGGCGTCCTGGCCACAATTCAAAACAGGGGTGAAAAAATAAACATCAAAACTCTACTGCAGAAGTGCTCCAACAAGTTCAAAGTTCCACACGGCACAGAAACAAGGCAGTGCACATCTAGTCCTCCTCCTCGCCCTCGTTCTCAGCAATGTTGAAGTACCGGAGCTCGTAGACGCTGCGGTCCTTGTTGGATGAAATCACCCGAAGCCAGTCACGCACGTTGTGCTTCTTCAGGTACTTCTTCGTCAAGTACTTCAAGTACCTGCGAAAATGAGAACATATGAGATTCAACATAAGAGGAGTGCATGATACACAATGAACAAAAGCAGCATATGAACACAGGAGCCACTGTTCACGAGACAGGTAACAGATGCGTTGTATGGACTACTGAACTGGATAACAGAAGCAATACTCATTTTTAAGCAGGACTTGGGTGAAACTGTATTTGAAGCATTTACTACTAAAATGGATAATAAAGATTTGAAGCAAGACTTGTATCCAGAATTCTGGACCTCCAACAGAGGGGGCTAAATTAGGTTCACACCATAGGCAACATGCCTTATGTGATCATCCGTCAGGAAGAAAAACTGTACCAGCATAAAATTTTCATGGCTAAAATGAAACATTGACCAACAAAACAAAAAGCAAGCACTAGAACATCAACTGTAACCGAAAGAGCCACAACTTGTATAGTTCTATGTCAGAAAGTGAAAAGAACTGTAGTAATGACTAGTGACAACAGTTTCCACTATGTAACAGCGTGCAATCAGCAAATCTGCTACTGATGGAGCCACTAATACAGTTGCCATCTCAATCTCTAATACTGGACTGACATTGAAAGATATCATGGTAAAAACTAATACGAACTTAGAATGCGTCGACAGAATACTTCAAGCGCTCCACATTATTCAGCCATCACAAATGGAGAGAGAATTCCTAATCGCGGTCCACTAGCAGACTGACAACCTTTGATACATCTGCCCTAGGATTCAACAAGTGCTACCCAGCAACCACGCCCGACCAGGACTGCGCTTGTGCGTGGATCTGGGGAGGGAGGGAGCGGCTGCATGTCCGTACCTCTTGGAGAAGGCCCCGTCGGAGGTGACGGTGACCTTGCTCTTGTCGCGGGCGACGGTGACGGAGTCCCCGAGGTTGCCGGCCTTGCCCCCGGCGACCTTGATGCGCTCCTGCAGGAACTTCTCAAGCGACGCGATCTCCATGATCTTGTCGTCGACGGGCTTGGTGCAGTCGATCACGAAGGTGACCGACCCCTTCTTCTTCCCGGCGCCCGCGCCGCCCTTGGTAGCCGCCGCCACGCCGCGCGCCATCTCGGTCTCCGCCTTGCCCGCTCTCCGGAGTCTGCTTCGGTGGTGGCTGCGCCGAGTCGATAGGGTTTCTCGGACGTGGGCGGAGGTCTCTTATAAATACGGTTAGGGTTGGGAAGATCGGACGGTCGCTGTTGCTCGCTGGAGATATCGTAGGCC
>NC_041393.1:458112597-458160305 GCF_002162155.2 Triticum dicoccoides
TAGGCCGTCTGATGCTGCTGTTATAATTGTCCAATGGGCCGAAATGCTAGGCTTTTCTTCTTCTTGTCGGGCTTTGGCTGCAGATTCTATCGGTTAGTTTTTTTCAGGAGAACCATGTATTCGTTCATTTCATAATAGTAGCAACATACAACATACATGGCTTCTCTTTGAAACAGTCCGAAGAGATAGCACACAAAGAAATTTACATCACAATCGCCAAAGAATCCAGCCGCCGCCGAAGTGTTCGTCGGAGGAGAGAAGCATAGGCCTAACTTGCCAAGATTCAAGATAGTGCCATAGTAGCCAAGCTGCGTCATGAGTCTCTGAACAGGCGCGGCCACAAGTGGCGACGCACATGTTGACGTGGGTCGTTGGCCGAAGAAATACTCTACACATCTTGGATCACGGTCTTGAAGATCTCGATTGGCAGAACCGCCGAAAAACTCCAGAAATGGCGCTGTAGCGTTGGCCAACTCCAAGACACAAATTTCCGGCTCCGTGACGATGCTGGAGACGCAGCTGATGCAACGCGGACGAAGCCGAAAAGGACAAGAACCTGAGCAAGATCTCCATCGACGTCTTGGGTACTCGAACACAAATCCATGGCTCCTCGCCACTGCTGAAGAACGTCGTCGAGGCGGCGGCCCGGTAAACTTTATTCGCGGTGGCGACGTCGGCACCGATAGAGCATAGTTGATACGTCTCTGACATATCTATAATTTTTAATTGTTTCATGCCAATATTTTACTACTTTCACATATTTTTGACAACAATTTATATGATTTTCGTGGACTAACATATTGATCGAGTGCCTAGTGTCAGTTCCTGTTTGTTGCATATTTTCTATTTCACATAAAATCCATATCAAACAAAGTCCAAACGTGACAAAATCTTATGGAGATTTTTTTAGAATATATTTGATTTTTGGGAAAAAGAATCAACGCAAGATAATGCTCAAGGGTTCCACAAACTCAGACGGCACGCCCCTACCGTGGGGCATGCCAGACAAGCTTGTGGCCACCCCTTAAGGTGGTTGGGACCCTTCTTTCGCTACAAGAACCATAATTTCCGGATAAAAATCATGTTTAAATTTCAGCTCAATCGAAGTTACGGATCTTCGGGAATATATGAAACGGTGAAGGCCAGAAAACGTGAACGCGAAACAGAAGAGAAACGAAGAGAGAGAGAGAGAGAGATCCAAGCTCGGAGGGGCTTCTGCCCTCCGGGAGCCGTGACAACCAAGGACCAGAGGGGGAAACCCTTCTCCCATATAGGGAGGAGGCCAAGGAAGAAGAATAAGGAGGGGGCTCTCTCCCCCTCTCTCCTGGTGGCGTTGGAATGTTGCCGGGGGAGCCATCATGACGGCGATCTACACCAACAACTTCACTGCCATCATCCCCAACTCTCCCCCCTCTATGAAGCACTGTAACACCTCATCTCCCCATTGTATGTTGGAAATATGCCCTAGAGGCAATAACATTTTATTATTGTATTTCCATATTCATAGTTAAGAGTTTATATTCCATGCTATAACTGCTATGATCCTGGAATATGTAATTCAGTGGAAAACGCATATGCACGTGTGGAATAATAAACGGTAAACAATAGGTTCCCAGTCTCGCCTCTAAGACTGGCTCAAGTGTTGTTAGGTGATCACATTTTCCGGATATTAGGATATCGTTAATTATAACGACAATCCTAAAACAACATTGAGGGTATGATGTTAGAAGAGTGATCATATTGAATCGGCCCAATAATAGTTTGTTATACACTTACTATATGGCTATATCATCCGAAATCATCTGTTATAGCATGGAGTATTAGCATGTGTTTTAGTTCCTCAGACCATGAGAGTGTCTCGGTCACTTCCTACCGGATGGTGGGCTTTGAGGTTGCTCAAACGTCATCTGTAACAAGGTGATCATAACGACAACTTTCAGGCACACCGGAGAGTTTGACAAGTGACCAGATAGCTCAAGAGTGGGATTTGCTCCTCCGTCGATGGAGAGATATTCTTAGGGCCCTCTCGGTGTGATGACATCCATCATCGGTTGGCCAGACATAGGTGACTACATCACGGGGATGCCAAAACACGTCAACGAGAAAGTAGAACAAAACCGGTAACAGGAGCAACGATATAGTGAGCTTGGTGATGACTCAGGAGGATACCGATGCACACTGATTTGTAAATTATCACGAAGCAAAGGGAACATCACATGATAACCAAAGGTCCACTCAAATATCAATCATGTAATCATATGGGGCGATATGGATGTCCACGGTTCCGCTATGGGTCATTGAACGAAGGAGTTCCGTTCATGTATATGGTTTACCGAAATTACGAGGTCAAAAGCTTAAAGTAATCATGATCCGCTGAGTGTTAGTGGGACGGGAGTGATGGGAATACATTTGTGGAATTTTTTATTAATATCCAGAATAGTTCTGAGAGGTTCCGAAAGCGTTTCGGGGTCACCGAAAGGGTTTCAGTGAATATCGGGTAATATCGAGTATTATCGATTAATTATATATAGGTGGAAAATGTTTCCGGGAATGTTAAATTATATATATAATGCTTTGGAAATGTTTAGAACAAATATATATTTAATTTAATATCAACGAGCCTAATAAGGCCAAGTGGTGGAAGACCACTTGGGCCACAAAGGCCCAATAGGGGTGGCGCCTGCTACTTCTTGAGCTTGCATTGATTTTTCCCTTGAAGAGGAAAGAGTGATGCAGCAAAGTAGAGATAAGTATTTCCCTCAGTTAAGAACCAAGGTATAAATCCAGTAGGAGGTACAAGCAAGTCCCCAATATACGCACCTGCACAAACTAACAAACACTTGCACACAACGCGAAAAAAGAGGCTGTTAATCCCTTCACGGTAACTTGCAAGAGTGAGATCTAATAGAGATAGATATAAAAGAGAAATATAAGGCAAAATAAAGTAAATATAAATAAATTACAACAAGGTATTTTTAGGTTTTTAATTTTATAGATATGAATATATATGATGGAAAATAGACCCGGGGGCCATAGGTTTCACTAGAGGCTTCTCTCTCGAAGAATGCACACGATGGGTAAACAAATTTGAAAGTTGAAAGGGTCGAGATGAGGTGTCTAGAGGGGGGTGATTAGACCCTCAACAAGTAAAGATAGCAGTTTTTAGGTTTTTCAAGTTGAGGTTGGAAATTAGCATAATTTCAAGCATTCACAATACAATTCAAGCAAGCATGCAAAGAGTATACGAGCAGCGGAAAGTAAAGCATGCAACTTGCAAGAAAGTAAGGGGATGGGATTGGAGTGTGCAAACGCAATTGGAGACTCAGAGATTTTTGGCGTGGTTCCGATAGGTGGTGCTATCGTATATCCACGTTGGTGGAGACTTCAACCCACGAAGGGTAACGGTTGCGCGAGTCCATGGAGGGCTCCACCCATGAAGGGTCCACGAAGAAGCAACCTTGTCTATCCCACCATGGCCATCGCCCACGAAGGACTTGCCTCAAGTAGGCGATCTCCTTTCCCTTACAAACTCCTTGGTTCAACTCCACAATCTTGACGGAGGCTCCCAAGTGACACCTAACCAATCTAGGAGACACCACTCTCTAAAAGGTAATAGATGGTGTGTTGATGATGAACCATTTGCTCTTGTGCTTCAAGTGATAGTCTCCCCAACACTCAACTCTCTCTCACAAATTTGGCTATGGTGGAAAGATGATTTGAGTGGAAAGCAACTTGGGGAAGGCTAGAGATCAAGATTCTTGTGGTTGGATTGGAATGTCTTGGTCTCAAAACATGAGTAGGTGGTTCTCTCTCAGAAAATGAGTAGTGGAAATGTAGGCACGTTCTGGTGGCTCTCTCACAAATGGAGAAGGGGGTTGAGGGGTATATATAGCCTCCACAGAGAATCTAGCCGTTACACACAATCTTCCAAACTCGGTGGGACCGAATAGTGAAACTCGGTCAGACCGGTATGGTCGAAAATATGAATGCTAGCGTTTTCGGTGGGACTGACAAGGTCAACTCGGTGGGACGACGTGCTAGGGTTAGGGCAAAACCTCATCTCGGTGAGACCGATTGTGTGAACTCAGTGAGACCGGTTTCAGTAATAAGCAAATAGAGACTTCGTCAAGCAAACTCGATGGGACCGATTGCACATTTCAATGAGACCGAAATAACTACAATAGGTAACAGTGAGTTTGCAAGGCCATCTCGGTGAGACCGAGATCCCATCGGTGAGTCCGAACTGATTAGAGTTTGTGGCATTGGCTATGTCGATGAACTCGGTTGTGCTGGATGAATCAAATCGGTGGTGCCGAGTTTGACTTTAGGTTTTGGGACATATGTGGAACTGACAAAGTGCAAGCATATCACTAAGCACTTTGAGCAAGCAAGCCATTAAGCAACACCTCATCCCCTTTTAATAGTATTGATTGACTTTCCTATGGACTCAATGTGATCTTGGATCACTAAAATAAAAATGAAGAGTCTTGGGCTTTTGCCAATGTTTGTTCTCAGCATCTAGAAGGGGTTCCACATCCTCTTGTCCTGCCACTCTAGTGTTGAACTTATCTGAAATATACTAGGTACAAGTATTAGTCCAACAAGAGATATGTTGACATTAATTACCAAAATCACCCAGGGAGCACTTGTGCTTTCAATCTCCCCATTTTTGGTAATTGATGACAACATACATCAAAGCTTTAGATAAAGATATGAAGTATAACAAGTAAAGCTTTGGAAGAACATGCAACATGCATTAGCTCCCCCTACATGTATGCAATCATGTGAAGATAGATTATAAAAGTATGTGAAAGCATAAATATGTCAGAGCAAGCAATGAGTTACATGTATCTTGCCTATATGCATCAGAGCAAATGATGTGAAATGCAGAAAATGTACCTACATGTTCATGAGTCCTTCTTGCAAACAATATGTACATCAACAAGAGATCCTCATGCACATGAGTGTGATGCATATACTTACCTTGTGGTCTTGAGCTAACTTTGGAAGAGATGAATCCTGAGAAAACGGGGTTAGACAACGCAAGAACATCTACTAATCAGAGCAAGAATGAGAAACCACAAGAGTACCAAGATTGGATGACATGTAGAGAGTGAGTACTTAGTACTCTGGTTGGATATTGACATGTCCCCGAGGATAAAGATATGCAATGGATTCAAAAGATTTTCTTCCCTTAGATGTCTTTCTCCCCCTGAATCTAATATTGGATAATGGGAGAAGATAGGGTAATAGGAAATCAGAGAAAAATGAAAAGCAAATGAGAAACAGAGCAAAAGGCACAAATAAATATCTTCAACTAACATGTATTTCCCCTCTAAAAGACATGTGGCTTCTCTCCTCTTTGTTTACCAAGCATCTGGGAAGATTAAGAAGTCTTTCTCTCCCATAGGGTCTCTTTCTCCCTTTGATGTGATTAAGCTTTGATGTGATCTCTCTACCTCTTTGACATCAATTTCCAAGAAGGGATCTTCTGGAGTATAGGTCAAATAGGTTTGGTCCTTGAGTCACATTGCAAAGCAGTATGAAAAATGTGATGCAGGTAGAGGATAAGAATCATCGAGTGGAGCTGGATTCGAAATGTAGGATGCAAATGGCAAAATGTTTCCAGAGTAGTGAAATCGGTAACACTGAGTCCTTTTCTTCGGTAACACCGAGTTATTTTGGTCTGGCCGAAAAGAAAAGATTGGTGAGGCTGAGTTCATCACAGAGAAAGGATTTTTTCATCTCAGCTCACTTGGCAATTAAGTTCTCACAAAGATTTGTAGGGAATTAACTAAAAGATTTGCAATGAATTAAAAGCAGGGACTGCAGAGAATAACAGAGAAAATAAATGAAATCTAGATGAAGTTTTTTTTAAAAGAAAACAAACATGCAAGAGTCAAAATGCAAGATCACAGAGAAACACTAGAGAATTTCATCTAGAATTGGTCGGTGATAGAGTCACCTATGTTAGAGCATGCCGACTTAGGAGTCAAGTGAAGACACTTGATCATAGGCCAAACTCATCGTTTAAGCTCAAAATGGGGTTGCCATTTTTCGTTTAAGCATTTGATGTATTCACATCTTGTTGAGTTGCTTTGACCCATGTCTTGGGGTAAAGCTTCTCTAAGATGGAATGACATACCTTGGTGTTGATGTTGATCTTGATCATGTAGTTGAACTTGTGTAGGATGCTCAAAGTTGAAGTAGTTCATCATGAGTTGGGAGCACCGCTTGTAGTTGAAGTTCATCTTCCTATATGGGTTAGTTTTTTCAAGGAAGAGCACTTGTGTATCCAAAATGACAATCATGAAGTTTGGTACCAAATGAAATTTGATATATAGAAATTGTCAAAGGATATATTGAAAGGATTCATGCTTCCTTGTCTTCAACCACCATACTGTAGAGACTTGGAGATGTAGAGATTGCTTAGAATGTGAGTGAGTTGCAATCTCATAGAATTGGGCTTATCCAAGTACCTACAAGGGTTAGATGGAATATAAGGATACAAATATATCCAAGATATATGATCATCATCATAAGAGAAATATCAAGGATTAGTCATAGAAAGGCTCATGCCTTGCATGCATCCACATGGAGTTTCTACTACAAGTTTGAGGCATCAATGATGTTCAATTCACCCCTCAAACGACAAAATAGTTTCTCATCAAGCTGTTTGGTGAATATATCCGCCAATTACTTATCGGTACGAACATGCTTAAGATTGATATCTCCCTTAGCAACATGATCTCGAATGAAATGATAACGAACCTCAATATGCTTAGTTCGAGAATGTTGCACGGGATTATGAGCAATCTTGATAGCACTTTTATTGTCATAAAGCAATGGAACATGTTTCACATATATCCCATAATCTTTAAGAGTTTGGGTCATCCAAAGTAATTGAGCACAACATGAACCGGCGGTAATATATTCCGCTTCGGTGGTGGATAAGGATACCGAGTTTTGTTTCTTGGAGGACCAAGACACAAGAGATCTACCAAGAAATTGACAAGTACCAGAAGTGGACTTTCTATCAACCTTGGCACCGGCATAGTCCGAATTGGAGTAGCCAACAAGATCAAAGGAAGACGGATACGTCTCCAACGTATCTATAATTTTTGATTGTTTCATGCTATTATATTACCCGTTCTGGATGTTTATGGACTTTACTTTACACTTTTATATCATTTTTGGGACTAACCTACTAACCGGAGGCCCAACCCGAATTGTTGTTTTTTTGCCTATTTTAGTGTTTCGAAGAAAAGGAATATCAAACGGAGTCCAGGCGGAATGAAACCTTTGGGAGCGATCTTTTTGGAACAAACGCAATCCAGGAGACTTGGAGTGGACGTCAAGCAGCAAACAAGGCGGCCACGAGGGTGCCCGGCGCGCCCTAAGGGGGTGGGCACGCCCCCACCCTCGTGGGCCCCTCGTGGCTCAACCGACATACTTCTTCCTCCTATATATATCCACGTACCCTGAAAACATCCAGGAGCACCACGAAAAACTATTTCCACCGCCGCAACCTTCTGTATCCGCGAGATCCCATCTTGGAGCCTTCGTCGGCGCTCCGCCGGAGGGGGAATTGACAATGGAGGGCCTCTACATCATCTCCAAGGCCTCTCCGATGAGTTGTGAGTAGTTTACTACAGACCTTCGGGTCCATAGTTATTAGCTAGATGGCTTCTTCTCTCTCTTTGAATTTCAATACAAAGTTCTCCTCGATCTTCTTGGAGATCTATTCGATGTAACTCTTTTTGCGGTGTGTTTGTCAAGATCCGATGAATTGTGGGTTTATGATCAAGTTTATCTATGAGAAATATTTGAATCTCCTCTGAATTCTTTTATGTATGATTGGTTATCTTTGCAAGTCTCTTCAAATTATCAGTTTGGTTTGGCCTACTAGATTGATCTTTCTTGCAATGGGAGAAGTGCTTAGCTTTGGGTTCAATCTTGCGGTGTCCTTTCCCAGTGACAACAGGGGCAGCAAGTCACGTATTGTATTGTTGCCATCGAGGATAAAAAGATAGGGTTTATATCATATTGCATGAGTTTATCCCTCTACATCATGTCATCTTTCTTAATGCGTTACTCTGTTCTTCATGAACTTAATACTCTAGATGCAGGCAGGAGTCGGTCAATGTGTGGAGTAATAGTAGTAGATGCAGAATCGTTTCGATCTACTTGTCACAGATGTGATGCCTATATACATGATCATGCCTAGATATTCTCATAACTATGCACTTTTCTATCAATTGCTCGACAGTAATTTGTTCACCCACTGTAATAATCATGCTATCTTGAGAGAAGCCACTAGTGAAACCTATGGCCCCCGGGTCTATCTTTTATCATATAAGTTTCCCATCTACTTTTATTTGCATCTTTAGTTTTCAATCTATATCATAAAAATACCAAAAATATTTATCTTATCTTATTATCTCTATCAGATCTCACTTTCGCAAGTTACCGTGAAGGGATTGACAACCCCTTTATCGCGTTGGTTTCGAGGTTCTTGTTTGTTTGTGTAGGTGCGTGGGACTTTTGAGGAGCCTCCTACTGGATTGATACCTTGGTTCTCAAAAACTAAGGGAAATACTTATGCTACTTTGCTGCATCACCCTTTTCTCTTCAAGGGAAAACCAACACAGTGCTCAAGAGGTAGCAAGAAGGATTTCTGGCACCGTTGCCGGGGAGGTATTCACTCAAGTCAAGACATACCAAGTACCCATCACAAACTCATCTCCCTCGTATTACATTATTTACCATTTGCCTCTCATTTTCCTCTCCCCCACTTCACCCTTGTCGTTTTATTCTCCCCTCTTTCGTTCGATCTTATGTTTGCTTGTGTCTCCATGTGCCTTCCACGTGCTTGCATCTTTGCTTGCTAAAAATCTATTGATATGGATCCACTTAAAGTGTTTTACTTGGATCATCTTCGATCCTTATGCGCTCGTGCTAAAACCCCAACTAGCCTAGTTGATGGGAATCTTTAGATGAGCACGCTCATTTTGTGCGTCATTGTGTGTCTCAAAAAGGGGTACTCTTATGGAATCAAATAAACCGTTTGTTATGTTATGCTTGGAATCTTTGTGAAATTTATGATTTACTTGTTGCTCTAAGAACCCCAAAAAACACCTCCCCTACCTATGTGAGTTTAATGATAATGAAATCTTATCTTCTTATGCAAAGGGTGTTTATAGTTACTATGATATCGAACAAATTGAAGAATCTGTTGCTTTTAAGGGTGCTTATGAAGTTGATTCTTTGATTGAATAGTATGATATTACTCTCTACAAATCTGAAAAATTTGACATACTTAAATATTGCTATGAAAACTATGCTCATAATGTCTATGTCAAAGAATTTATTGAAAGAATGACCGTTGCTTTTGAAGAAAATAATGATATGCATGAATCTATAGATAATTATGATTCAGATGATTTTACTTAAATACCCCTTGATGAACATGATGCTTGCTATTCTTGTGGCCATGATGCCAATATTTATGAAGACGGATTTGTTATAGTTCCTTATGTTAAACATGAGATCGTTGCTATTGCACCCATACTTGATAGTTCCTTCGATGAAAAGCATGATTGCAATAATCTTATTATAAATTCTCTTGATGTCAATTGTGCTAATAATATGCAAAACCCTAAGCTTGGGGATGCTAGTTTTGCTATGTCTACTACTTGTTGCAATGATCATGATTTGGGTGATGATGTTTCTTATGATCTTGAAAATTTAGTTAATCCCCATGATGAATATGAGATTGATAATAGTGTTTGTAATATTATTGAAAGTGGTTTTGGAAGAGTGTCAACTTTAGATCCCACATATTTGGAGAATTTTCAATCTTATGAAATTTTTAATAAAAGTGGGTTTGGAGAGGTCATGACTTTAGTTAATGTTAATCCCACTATTTTGAAAGAGTATCAACTTCGTGTGCATGTAGATCGTGTTGAGAATAAGTCATGTGATAGCTATATTGTTGAATTTGCTTATGATCTTACATGTAATTATTATTAGAGAGCAAAATATGGTTGTAGAAATTTTCATGTTATTAAATTACCTCTCATCATGTTGAGATTGTTGTCGTCTCTTTCTTCTTCCTTGCATATGCTAGTTTTTGCTTGCCTTGAAAATTTGTTTGCTTATAATATGCTTATGCATAGGAATTATGTTAGACTTAGATGTGTTTGTCACGTGTTTCATGATGCTCTCTTTGCGCTTCAATTCTTGTTTTCCATGTGAGCATCATTAAAATTATCATTGCCTAGCTAGGGGCGTTGAACGATAGCGCTTGTTGGGAGGCAACCCAATTTTATTTTAGTCCTTGCTTTTTGCTTCTGTTTAGTAATAAATATTTCATCTAGCCTCTGTTTATACGTGGTTTTATGTTTTAATTAGTGTTTGTGCCAAGTAGAACATATAGGATAACCTACGGTGTTAGTTATTTTGATTCTGCTGAAAAACAGAAACTTTTGTGCGCATGAGAATAATTTTAATAAATCACAAAAACGTGATTTTGCGTTGATTCTTTTTCAAGTAGATCAATAGACAAATTTACCAGGACTTACTATTTTTGTAGGATTTTTAAAGTTCCATAAGTATTCGAAAGTTACAGATTTCTACAGACTGTTCTGTTTTTGACAGATTCTGTTTTTCATGTGTCGTTTGCTTATTTTGATGCATCTATGGCTAGTATCGGGGGGTACAAACCATAGAGAAGTTGGAATACAGTAGGTTTAACACCAATATAAATAAATAATGATTTCATTACATTACCTTATGTGGTGGTTTTTCTTTCTTGCACTAACGGAGCTTATGAGATTTTCTGTTGAGTTTTGTGTTGTGAAGTTTTCAAGTTTTGGGTAAAGATTTGATGGACTATGGAATAAGGAGTGGCAAGAGCCTAAGCTTGGGGATGCCCATGACACCCAAAGATAATCCAAGGACAACCAAAAGCCTAAGCTTGGGGATGCCCCGGAAGTCATCCCCTCTTTCGTCTTCGTTTATCGGTAACTTTACTTGGAGCTATATTTTTATTTACCACATGATATGTGTTTTGCTTGGAGCGTCTTGTATGATATGAGTCTTTGATTTTTAGTTTACCGCAATCATCCTTGCTGTACACACCTTTTGGGAGAGACTCACATGATTTGGAATTTATTAGAATACTCTATGTGCTTCACTTATATCTTTTGAGCTAGATAGTTTCGCTCTATGTGCTTCGCTTATACTTTTAAGAGCACGACGGTGGTTTGATTTTGTAGAAATTGTTGATCTCTCATGCTTCACTTATATCATTTTGAGAGTATTTTATAACAGCATGGTATTTGCTATGGTTATAAAATTGGTCCTAGAATGATGGGCATCCGAGTTAGGTATAATAAAAACTATCATCGGAAGTGAATTGGATGCTATGATCAATTTGATGCTTGATAATTGTTTTGAGATATAGAGGTGGTGATATTAGAGTCATGCTAGTTGGGTAATTGTGAATTCAAAGAATACTCGTGTTGAAGTTGGTAAGTCCCGTAGCATGCACATATGGTAAAAGTTGTGTAACAAATTTATTGCATGGAGTGCTCTTTTGATTGCCTTCCCTTGTGTGGAGGACGGGGGCGCGTGATGGTTAACTCCTACCAACCTCCCCCCTATGAGCATGCGTAGTAGTACTTTGCTTCGAGGGCTAATAGAACTTTTGCAATAAGTATATGAGTTCTTTATGACTAATGTGAGTCCATGGATTATACACACTTTTACCTTTCCATCATTGCTAGCCTCTTCGGTACCGTGCATTGCCCTTTCTCACCTTGAGAGTTGGTGCAAACTTCGCCGGTGCATCCAAACCCCATGATATGATATGCTCTATCACATATAAACCTCCTTATATCTTCCTCAAAACAGCCACCATACCTACCTATTATGGTATTTCCATGGCTATTCCGAGATATATTGCCATGGAACTTTCCACCGTTCCGTTTATCATGACACGCATCATCATTGTCATATTGCCTTGCATGATCATGTAGTTGACATCGTATTTGTGGGAAAGCCACCATGCATATTTTTCATACATGTCACTCTTGATTCATTGCCCATCCCGGTACACCACCGGAGGCATTCATATAGAGTCATATCTTGTTCTAGTTTTGAGTAATTCATGAGTTGTAAATAAAAAGAAGTGTGATGATCATCATTATTAGAGCATTGTCCCTTATAAAAAAGAAAAAAAAGAAAGGCCAAAAAGAAAAAAAGAAAGGCCAAAAAAAAGAAAGGCCAAAAAGAAAAAAAAGAAAGGCCAAAGAAAAAAAAGAGAAGTAAATAAAAAAGGGGGGACAATGTTACTATCCTTTCCCACACTTGTGCTTCAAAGTAGCACCATGTTCTTCATATAGAGAGTATCTTATGTTGTCACTTTCATATACTAGTGGGAATTTTTCATTATAGAACTTGACTTGTATATTCCAACGATGGGCTTCCTCAAAATGCCCTAGGTCTTCGTGAGCAAGCAAGTTGGATGCACACCCACTAAGTTTCTTTTGTTGAGCTTTCATACATTTATAGCTCTAGTGCATCCGTTGCATGGAAATCCCTACTCCTCATGTTGACATCAATTAATGTGCATCTCCATAGCCCGTTGATTAGCCTCATCAATGTGAGACTTTCTCCTTTTTTGTCTTCTCCACACAATCTCCACCCATAGGAATTAAGCTTGGGGATGCTTGATACGTCTCCAAAGTATCTATAATTTTTGATTGTTCCATGCTATTATATTACCCGTTTTGGATGTTTATGGGCTTTACTTTACACTTTTATATCATTTTTGGGACTAACCTACTAACCGGAGGCCCAGCCTGAATTGCTATTTTTTTGCCTATTTTAGTGTTTCGAAGAAAAGGAATATCAAATGGAGTCCAAACGAAATGAAACCTTCGGGAGTGATCTTTTTGGAACAAACGCATTCCAGGAGACTTGGAGTGGACGTCAAGCAGCAAACGAGGCGGCCACGAGGGTGCTCGGCGTGCCCTAAGGGGGTGGGCGTGCCCCCACCCTCGTGGCCCCTCGTGGCCCCTCGTGGCTCAACCGACATACTTCTTCTTCCTATATATATCCACGTACCCCGAAAACATCCAGGAGCACCACAAAAAACTATTTCCACCGCCACAACCTTCTGTATCCGTGAGATCACATCTTGGAGCCTTCGCCGGTGCTCCGCCGGAGGGGGAATCGACCATGGAGGGCCTCTACATCATCTCCAAGGCCTCTCCAATGAGTTGAGAGTAGTTTACCACAGACCTTCGGGTCCATAGTTATTAGCTAGATGGCTTCTTCTCTCTCTTTGAATCTCAATACAAAGTTCTCCTCGATTTTCTTGGAGATCTATTCGATGTAACTCTTTTTGCGGTGTGTTTGTCGAGATATGATGAATTGTGGGTTTATGATCAAGTTTATCTATGAGAAATATTTGAATCTCCTCTGAATTCTTTTATGTATGATTGGTTATCTTTGCAAGTCTCTTCGAATTATCAGTTTGGTTTGGCCTACTAGATTGATCTTTCTTGCAATGGGAGAAGTGCTTAGCTTTGGGTTCAATCTTGCGGTGTCCTTTCCTAGTGACAGCAGGGTCAGCAAGGCACGTATTTTATTGTTGCCATCGAGGATAAAAAGATGGGGTTTATATCATATTGCATGAGTTTATCCCTCTACATCATGTCATCTTTCTTAATGCGTTACTCTATTCTTCATGAACTTAATACTCTAGATGCAGGCAGGAGTCGGTCGATGTGTGGAGTATAGTAGTAGATGCAGAATCGTTTCGATCTAATTGTCATACACGTGATGCCTATATACATGATCATGCCTAGATATTCTCATAACTATGCACTTTTCTATCAATTGCTCGACAGTAATTTGTTCACCCACCGTAATAATCATGCTATCTTGAGAGAAGCCATTAGTGAAATCTATGGCCCCCGGGTCTATCTTTTATCATATAAGTTTCCCATCTACTTTTATTTGCATCTTTACTTTCCAATCTATATCATAAAAATACCAAAAATATTTATCTTATCTTATTATCTCTATCAGATCTCACTTTCGCAAGTTACCATGAAGGGATTGACAACCCCTTTATCACGTTGGTTGCGAGGTTCTTGTTTGTTTGTGTAGGTGCGTGGGACTTTTGAGGAGCCTCCTACTAGATTGATACCTTGGTTCTCAAAAACTAAGGGAAATACTTACGCTACTTTGCCGCATCACCCTTTCCTCTTCAAGGGAAAACCAACGCAGTGCTCAAGAGGTAGCAAAGACCTCTTAGGATACCAAATGCCAAGGTTTGGTGTGTGAAATAAGTATCTCATTATTCTTTTCACAACCTTAAGATGATATTCTTTGGGGGGGGGGGCGCTTGATATCGTCCACACATGCACACACTTAGCATAATATCGGGACATGAGACACATAGATATAACAATGAACCAATCATAGAGCGGTAAACCTTTTGGTCAACCGATTCACCATCCTTTGTCAAGTCAAGATGTCCACTAGTAGGCAAGGGGGTACTCATACCTTTACATTCTTGCATGTTGAACTTCTTGAATAAGTCCTTGGTTTACTTTGTTTGAGAAACAAAGGTACCCTCCTTAGTTTGCTTGATTAGCAAACCAAGAAAGAACTTGAGTTCACTCATCATAGACATCTCAAACTTCTCCGACATTAGCCTTCCAAACTTTTCACTAAAATGAGGGTTAGTCGCTCCAAATATGATGTCATCCACATAAATTTGGCCCACAAATAATTCACCATTAACCCTTTTAGTAAAAAGTGTAGAATCAGTCTTTCCAATCTCAAAGCCTTTTTCAATAAGGAACTTAGTCAAGCATTTATACCATGCTCTAGGAGCTTGTTTAAGACCATAAAGAGCTTTGTGAAGTTTATAAACATGATCGGGTTTCTTGGGATTAACAAAGCCGAGAGGTTGTTTAACATAAACTTCATCCTCAATTTCACCATTAAGAAAAGCACTTTTAATGTACATTTGATATAGGGTGATGTCATGATAATTGGCATAAGCAAGTAAGATGCGAATGGACTCAAGTCTAGCAACGGGGGCATATGCCTCACTGTAGTCCAATTGGTACACGTCGGTGCTATACAAATGGTTTTTAACCCCTTTCCGCGACGGCATCTGGAACCATCGCCAAGTGAGTGTGGGTGATAGGGGGGTCCTTCCCACACGACCCAAAAACCGTCGGGGATATGCCCTCCTGGCACAAACGCTCGGCAAAATGAGGTTGTGTGCGACCGACGAGCGCTCAAATACGGTTATACGTATAGTAGTGCTAAAAAATACAATTATATAGGCGAAATCGTTTCCGGTCGTAAGTACATCCCACACAGTCAGTCCTCGCTAAACCTTTCTTTTCGTATGTACATTCCACACAGTCCATCCAAGGAATACGTTTCCGTTAGTATCTACATCCCACACAGTTAATCCAATAAGTACCAAATGTTTGTGATGCGCACAACATCACAAACAGTCTATAATTTTGAAGAGTGTGTGTTAAGGTGACTATCACAAACATTTAATAAGAAAAAACTGTGTGCAATGCTGTTGTTAATCGCACACATTTTTTCTTGGCTGATCGTGTGTGCACTGGAGATTGATCGCACACATTTTTTCTTGGCTGATCGTGTGTGCAGTGGAGATTGATCGCACACATAGCGGATCCTAGAAATGTGTCTGATCTCCACGTCTATCGCAGACGTTTCGCTTTTGCCAACCGTGTGCAGTGTAATCCATGATTAATCCATAATTAATCCCTAATTTATAAATCATATGTTTTGGATTTGATAGTAGGAAATCACTTAATTCATATCCAACCATGTTTATTACAAATATAGGTTCAACCACGAATGCATAATTCGATGCACAGGTACATATACTGAAGAACTACAGAAGCACCAAGTAAAGAATGGTGAACCACAGTTGTACTAAATACTATAAAGAGAGAGGCGAAAGACATTTTGGTTGCTGGAGAAGCTGAAGTGGAATGCCCATATTGTGCCCTCCTCCATGCGTAATGCGCGCACGACTCTAGGACAACCCCTTATGATGGCTGCCCGTCCATCCTTCACTGTCTTCATTACGACTTCTCTATACTCATTGTAGTCTGGATGAAATACTTTAACCTTCATTGCGTGTCCACCAATCATGTACTTTCCGAGGTAATCTTGAGTAAACTGGGACCACTGTGAACGAAAAAGATTCAGACATTGTTGTCTAACAACTCATTATGAGCTATAAAAAGAGAAGGTTGTAGAGTTTATAGTTACCATCCTACATCTCACTGTTGTGCTGGATAGAGCATAAAAAATAATTTGCTTGCCACCATTCGTATCTTTTTGCTAATAATCCTTATCAGTTTCCTCACTTGATGCTTGTTCATGAATATCTCATTGCCCCATGCGCAAAAAGGGTCGATGCGTGGATCCTTGCCAAGCGCATATGTACCTACAAGCAACAAGTCAATATTAGAAGCGAACAAGTGTTCAGGCCTGGATCTATATGCACTACATTATGGAACGATGGGGGAGTACAAGCCGAGGATGAAGCTAACCTCGGCGGAAAATGGTGGCCACTCCCGTTGTTGTCCTTCATAAGTAGTGGAAATGCATGATAAGTACAACAACCTTAACATCAAACAAATATAGCAAAGGTAAGCAATATCATCTCCTAATGATAGCTTGAATGTGTTGGTTTCAGCATGCTGTTAAAGCATACATAAAATGGAAGGCAATGTTACCGACAGCAGGCTTAACAGCCATCAAATATTGCAATTCAAACTGGTATTCTTGAAAATGAATAGAACATAGGTAATGCTTAAACATCATTGGATAAATGTGTACAACTGAAATAAAGGGCATGTGTTAACTACACCAGGCATAACTGGAACCAAATAAGGCCGTTCAAACTGGTATTGATGCAGTCGAGCGGCACAATTCCGACTTGCACATAATGAACAACACTTTGTGAATGACTGAAATAAACAAGGCATAAATGATTAGTATAACAACCAAATATAGCCATTGAAAACTGGACAGAGTCTCACTGCAACCAACCTAACAAGCAAATACAAATAAACAGGGCATATGCTTAAAAACTGGACAAATGCTCACTGCAACAAACCTAACAAGCAAATACAGATAAACAAGGCATCTGCTTGAAAACTGGACAAATGCTAAAAAAGCAACCTAACAGCCAAATACAGATAAAGAAGGCATCTGCTTGATAACTGTACAAATACTCACTGCAACCAAACTAAGAACCAAATACATATAAACAAGGCATTGACTCGATAACTAGAAAAATGCTCACTGCAACCAACCTAACAACCAAACACAGAAAACACAAGGCATCTACTCACTATAAACAACCAATTATAGCCATTCGTGAAACTGAAGTGGACAATTCATACTTAAACATCACATAGATGTATTGAACAATACATTTTTGCATAACTGAAATAATTAAACATGACACGGTTATAGCACCGCACGACAAATGCTACTACAACAAAGGGTACATGTTGGCAAGCTAGAAAAGGCAAGATTTGCTGATAGGATATTTCCTCACATTTCATGGATGGGATCCTTCCAGTTGGAAGAGCACAGACCCATGGTGTGCTCTCTGATGTCACAGATGGTCCGTTTCACCTTGGAAGAACCTTTGTGGGTGCCCTCCTCGTTGTCGTCGTCATGGTCGATGAGATCTGACTTGGCAATTGAGGATCCCAAGCCGCTGCCGTAGAACGTGGCCTTCAGAAGTGACAAAATGGACTCGATGGCGTATAAGGATCACAAATCCTCGACCGCTTAGCGGAGGAGATCAGCGGCAGGGCCATCGAAGAGATAACGACGGTTGAACCAGAGGGGTTGGGGATGGCCCACGTAACCTATGACATGGTCCGCGTGAAGCCGTCACTGTCGACGAGCTTGATGTCGTAGCCAGCTTTCCTGAGATACAGTAATACGCAAGCCCGTTGACATGAAGCCTTCGACATGGTAATGTAGTCAACGTCTTCGCCGGCTTCCACGGCAACGTGTTGCTCCAGGATCGACAGGTCGGGGCGAACGGCGGCCACCTCGCCAACGTTCGCCGAAGAGGCCATGATAAACCTCTTCTTGGCCGAATGCTCATCGGGCTCCCCGGGATACGTGGTCGAGCTTAGGCTGCGACATTCTGGAGTAGGGAATGTGGATCTGGCGGGGAGGTACACCGCATGCCTCATCTAAAAACTCAGGGGAGTGGGGCGACAATATGGGAATCGCTGGGTAACCTGATCTTTATTATCTAAGCTAGGAGGAACGGGCAGATCAGCATGGGTTGGCGGCAGCGCCGGCGGCGGCCGCGAGCTAGGGTTCAAGGGGGGGAGGGGGGATGGGGTGGCTGTGGAGGGGGGATGGTGGTGTTTGAGGATACACCACCGCTACTGAAATTTTTAGTAATGGTGGGTGGAGATGGTGGTGGACGAGGGAGGGCGACGGTTCAAATGCCTCGGCTACTCCAATTTTACTATAAGGTCGGTGCTGGAGGAGTGTGGGCGATAATACGTCTCCAACGTATCTATAATTTTTTATTGTTCCATGCTATTATATTATCTGTTTTGGATGTTTAATGGGATTTAATATGCTCTTTTATATTATTTTTGGGACTAACCTATTAACCGAGGGCCCAGTGCCAGTTTCTGTTTTTTTGCCTATTTTAGAGTTTTGCAGAAATGGAATACCAAATGGAGTCCAAACGGAATGAAACCTTCGCGATGATCTTTCTTGGACCGAAAGCAAACCAGAAGACTTGGAAATGAAGTCGGAGATGCAACGAGGTGTCCACAAGGTAGGAGGGCGTGCCTAGGGGGGTAGGCGCGCCCCCACCCTCGTGAGCCCCTCGTAGCTCCACCGACCTAGTTCTTTTGCCTATATATACTCTTATACCCTAAAAACATCAGGGGGAGCCACGAAACCATTTTTGCACTGCCCCAACCTTCTATACCCGTGAGATCCCATCTTGGGGCCTTTTCCGGTGATCTGCCGGAGGGGGATTTGATCACATTGGGCTTCTACATTAACAACATTACCTCTCCGATGAAGCGTGAGTTGTTTACCATAGACCTCCGGGTCCATAGTTATTAGCTAGATGGCTTCTTCTCTCTCTCTTTGATTCTCAATACAAAGTTCTCCTCGATGTTCTTGGAGCTCTATTCGATGTAATATTCTTTTGCGGTGTGTTTGCCGAGATCCGATGAATTATGGATTTATGATCAAGATTATCTATGAATATTATATGGTTCTTCTCTGAATTCTTATATGCATGATTTGATATCTTTGCAAGTCTCTTCAAATTATCGGTTTAGTTTGGCCAACTAAATTGATCTTTCTTGCCATGGGAGAAGTGCTTAGCTTTGGGTTCAATCTTGCGGTGTCCTTTCCCAGTGATAGTAGGGGCAGCAAGGCACGTATTGTATTGCTGCCATCGAGGATAAAAAGATGGGGTTTTCATCATATTGCTTGAGCTAATTCCTCTACATCATGTCATCTTGCTTAATGTGTTACTCCATTCTTATGAACTTAATACTCTAGATGCATGCTGGATAGCAGTCGATGTGTGGAGTAATAGTAGTAGATGCAGGCATGAGTCGGTCTACTTGACACGGACGTGATGCCTATGTTCATGATCATTGCCTTAAATGTCTTCATAGTTATGCGCTTTTCTATCAATTGCTCGGCAGTAATTTGTTCACCCACCGTAATGCATGCTATCTCGAGAGAAGCCACTAGTGAAACCTATGGTCCCCGGGTCTCTTTTCCATATTATTGAATATCATTGACATCTTGCTAGTTTCCGATCTATTATTTTGCAATCTCTACTTTCCAATCTATACATAAAAAATACCAAAAATATTAACTTTATTATCTCTATCAGATCTACTTTTGCGAGTGACCGTGAAGGGATTGACAACCCCTTTATTGCGTTGGTTGCAAGTTCTTGATTGTTTGTGAAGGTATTCGGTGACTTGTGCGTCGTCTCCTACTGGATTGATACCTTGGTTCTCAAAACCGAGGGAAATACTTACGCTACTTTGCTGCATCACCCTTTCCTCTTCAAGGGAAAACCAACGCAAACTCAAGAGGTAGCAAGAAGGATTTCTGGCGCCATTGCCGGGGAGATTTACGCCAAGTCAATTCAAGATTTGTCTCCCGTCAACTTGCCAATTTCTGGCGCCGTTACTGGGGAGATCTTCGTCAAGTCAAGCCATACCAAGTACCCATCATAAACTCCTTCTCCCTTGCATTACATTATTCGCCATTTGACTCTCATTTTCCTCTCCCCCACTTCTAAAACAATTTTCGAAAACATTTGCCTTTTCTTCGTCCCTCTTCCGTTCGTCTCTTTTCACTTGCTTCTTGTGTGCTCGTTTATTAGTTCAGTTTGTTGCCATCGTGTCTGAAACTGGGGAGGTTATCGTTGAAAAAGATAGTAGTAACGATGGGGGAAACTTTGATGCTTTTGATAATCCTCATCAAGAACCTACTATTTTGCACATTAAAAAGTTCCGCATTGGCAGTGGTAATATTATTGGAAAAGGGGTTATTCAAGATTTCTTTACTTGCGCCGGTGATTTGCCCACTATGGGTATGTCTATTCTTCATAAAACTAGTAGTCTTGCAGATGATATGTCTTTGCTCATAGTTGAACTTGAAAGACAATTTATTCACATGCATCCTTGCATACAAAGGATTTTTCTAGAGTTCTCTAATACTGAGCATTCTTCTGTTAAGCGAGCGGCTACCATCTTTCTAGCACATGAGTTTAGATTTATAATAAAAGAGGCCAATGAAATTTTTGCGCATTATAGGGTGGACGCCGGTCGTCCTCCCATAGAAGCGATTCCTTTTAATCAAGAAGACATAATGCGTTTACGATCTTTAGATCACATGTTGCTTACAATGAAAATCTTAGAAAGAGGGTTCCTACTAATGTTTTAGTTAATAGGATTTCTGAACTTAATGATAATTTTGCTATTCAGAACAATGGGTTAGGTTTTCTTCTTGAACAAAGGCTCATGACTTTTGCCAAAAGAACGCTCATAATGATGAATTTCTTGTACAATATGAAGGGCCAAAGGAGGAACCAATTCCTCCCGAGCTTGATCTTGGGGACTTTTGTCCCATTAAATTTAGCTCTTTCGATTACTTTTGCTTGCCACAAAGAAAACTTGCTGCTGAACGTAGGGAGTACGAGATGAGTTTTCGCGATTTGCCCAATCATTATTATGGCAATACCTAGATCTATTCTTGTTTTTATGCCTGCTAGGGGCGTCAAACAATAGCGCTTGTTGGGAGGCAACCCAATTTTATTTTTGTTCTTTACTTTTGCTCCTGTTTAGTAAAAAATAATTCATCTAGCCTATGGTTAGATGTGGTTTTTGTTTTAATCAGTGTTTTTGCAAAGTAGAACCTTTGGAAAGACTTGGGTGAAGTCTTTGCGATCTTGCTGTAAAAAACAGAAACTTTTGCGCTGACGAGAATAGCTGTCATATTTTACAGAAGAGTGATTTTAGGTTGATTATTTTTTCAGAATATTAATAGAAAAATTCCTCACGTCCACCAATTTATTTAAGAATTTTTGGAGTTACAGAAGTATTCAAAAGTTACAGATTGCTACAGACTGTTCTATTTTTGACAGATTCTGTTTTTCGTGTGTTGTTTGCTTATTTTGATGAATCTATGAGTAGTATCGGGGGGTATGAACCATAGAGAAGTTGGAATAAAGTAGGTTTAACACCAATATAAATAAATAATGAGATAATTATAGTACCTTAAAGTGGTGGTTTATTTTCTTATACTAACAGAGCTCATGAGATTTTCTGTTGAAGTTTTGTGTTGTGAAGTTATCAAGTTTTGGTTAAGGATTTGATGGACTTTGGAATAAGGAGTGGCAAGAGCCTAAGATTTGGGATTACCAAGGCACCCCAAGGTAAAATTCAAAGACAACCAAAAGCCTAAGCTTGGGGATGCCCCGGAAGGCATCCCCTCTTTCGTCTTCGTCTATCGGTAACTTTACTTGAGGATATTTTTTATTCACCACATGATATGTGTTTTGCTTGGAGCGTCTTGTATGATTTGAGTCTTTGCTTCTTAGTTTACCACAATCATTCTATCTGTACACACCTTTTAGGAGAGACACACATGAATCATGATTTATTAGAATACTCTATGTGCTTCACTTATATCTTTTGAGCTAGACAATATTGCCCTAGTGCTTCACTTATATCTTTTTAGAGCACGGCGGTGGTTTTATTTTATAGAAATTGTTGATCTCTCATGGTTAATTTATATTATTTTGAGAGTCTTTTATAACAGTATGGTAATTTGCTTTGGTTATAAAATTAGTCCTAATATGATGGGCATCGAAGATGGGTATAATAAAAACTTTCATATAAAGTGCATTGAATACTATGAGAAGTTTGATTCTTTATGATTGTTTTGAGATATGAAGATGGTGATATTAGAGTCATGCTAGTAGAGTAGTTGTGAATTTGGGAGATACTTGTGTTAAAATTTGTGATTCCCGTAGCATGCACGTATGGTGAACCGGTGAAGTTGGAGCATGATTTATTTATTGATTGCCTTCCTTATGAGTGACAGCCGGGGATGAGCGATGTTCCTTGTTTGTTCCTACAAAAAGGATTGGTCCACCTTACTGCACTTTATTTACTTTCATTGCTTGTTACTCGCTACAATTTATCTTATCACAAAACTATCTGTTACCTACAATTTCAGTGCTTGCAGAGAAAACCTTACTGAAAACCGCTTATCATTTCCTTCTGCTCCTCGTTGGGTTCGACACTCTTACTTATCGAAAGGACTACGATAGATCCCCTACACTTGTGGGTCATCAAGACTCTTTTCTGGCGCCGTTGCCGAGGAGTGTAGCGCTTTTGGTGAGTGGAACTTGGTAAGGAAACATTTATATAGTGTGCTGAAATTTTCTATTACTTGTTACTATGGAAACTAATCCTTTGAGGGGCTTGTTTGGGGTATCTTCACCCTGACCAGAAGAGCAAAGAGTTGCTCCTCAACCTACTGAACCTGCTGAAAATATTTACTTTGAGATTCCTTCAGGTATGATAGAGAAACTGCTAGCTAATCCATTTGCAGGAGATGGAACATTGCATCCTGATTTACACCTTATCTTTGTGGATGAAGTTTGTTGATTATTTAAGCTTGCAGGTATTCCCGATGATGTTGTAAAAAGGAAGGTCTTCCCTTTATCTTTGAAGGGAGGTGCATTGACATGGTATAGGCTAGGTGATGATACTGTATCTTGGAATTATAAACGATTGAAGTTGGAATTTCACCAGAAGTTCTATCCTATGCATCTTGTTCATCGTGATCATAATTACATATATAATTTCTAGCCTCGCGAAGGAGAAATCATCACTCAAGCTTGGGGGAGGCTTAAGTCAATGTTATATTCATGCCCCAATCATGAGCTTTCCAGAGAAATGATTATTCAAAATTTTTATGCTCGGCTTTCTCTCAATGATCGCAACATACTCGATATTTCCTATGCTGGTTCTTATATGCTGAAGAATATTGAATTCAAATGGAACTTATTGGAAAGAATTAAACGCAACTCTGAAGTTTGGGGTTCCGACGATGGTAAGGAGTCAGGTATGACACCTAAGTTTGATTGTGTTAAATCTTTTATGGATACTGATGCTTTTCGTGGATTTAGCGCTAAATATGGACTTGACTCTGAGATAGTAGCTTCTTTCTATGAATCTTTCGCTACTCACGTTGATCTCCCTAAGGAGAAGTGGTTTAAATATAATCCTCCCATTGAAGTAAAAGTAGTTGCACCTATTACAGTTGAAGAAAAGACTGTCACTTATAGTGATCCTATTGTTCCTACTACTTATGTTGAGAAACCTCCTTTTCCTGTTAGGATAAAGGATCATGCTAGAACTTCAACTGTTGTTCGTAAGAGTAATACTAGGACTTATACACCTCCTGAGCAAATCAAAGTTGAACCTAGTATTGCTATGGTTAAAGATCTCTTGGATGATGATTTAGATGGGCATGTTATTTACTTTTGTGGTGAAACTGCAAATATTGCTAGACCCGATACTAGGATACATAGACCTGTTGTAGGCATGCCTGTTATTTCTGTTAAAATGGGAGATCATTGTTATCATGGCTTATGTGATATGGGTGCTAGTGCTAGTGCAATACCCTATGACTTATAAAAAGAAATTATGCACGACATTACACCCTTTGAATTAGAAGATATTGATGCTACCATTAAGCTTGCTAATAGGGACACTATTAAACCAGTTGGGATTGTTAGAGATGTCGAAGTCTTGTGTGGGAAGGTCAAATATCCTGCTGATTTTCTTGTTCTTGGTTCCCCACAAGATGATTTTTGTCCCATTATTTTTGGTAGACCCTTCTTGAACACTGTCAGTGCTAAGATTGATTGCGAAAAGGATTTTGTTGAAATTGGCTTAGGGGATATGAAACATGAGTTTAATTTTGCTAAGTTTCGTAGACAGCCTTGTGATTGAGAATCACCTAGTAAGGATGATATTATTGGTCTTGCTTCTATTGCCGTGCCTCCTACTGATCCGTTAGAACAATATTTGCTTGACCATGAAAATGATATGTTTATGAAGGAAAGAAGGGAAATAGATGAAGTGTTCCTTAAACAGGAACCTATGCTGAAACATAACCTTCCCGTTGAAATTCTTGGGGATCCCCCTCCACCCAAGGGTGATCCCGTGTTTGAACTCAAACCATTACCTGATAATCTTATGTATGCTTATCTTGATGAAAAGAAAATATATCCTGTTATTATTAGTGCTAACCTTTCAGAACAACAAGAAGAAAGAATATTGAAAACTCTGAAGAAGCACCAAGCTGCTACTGGATATACTCTGGATGATCTTAAGGGCATTAGTCCCACTCTATGCCAACACAAAATAAATGTGGAGAAAGATGCCAAACCAGTTAGAGATCCTCAACGACGATTGAATCCCAAAATGAAAGAAGTGGTAAGAAAGGAGATACTAAAGCTCCTTGAGGCAGGTATAATTTATCCCGTTGTTGATAGTGATTGGGTAAGCCCTGTTCATTGTGTTCCCAAAAAGGGAGGTATTATTGTCGTTCCTAATGATAAAGATGAATTGATCCCGCAAAGAATTATTACAGGTTATAGGATGGTAATTGATTTTCGTAAATTAAATAAAGCTACTAAGAAAGATCATTACCCTTTACCTTTTATTGATCAAATGCTAGAAAGACTATCCAAACACACACATTTCTGCTTTCTAGATGGTTATTCTGGTTTCTCTCAAATACCCGTGTCAGCGGGGGATCAATCAAAAACTACTTTTACTTGCCCTTTCGGTACTTTTTCTTATAGGCGTATGCCTTTTGGTTTATGTAATGCACCTGCTACCTTTCAAAGATGCATGATGGCTATATTCTCTGACTTTTGTGAAAGGATTTGTGAGGTATTCATGGATGATTTCTCCGTCTATGGATCCTCTTTTGATGATTGCTTGAGCAACCTTGATCGAGTTTTGCAGAGATGTGAAGACACTAGCCTCATGTTGAACTGGGAAAAGTGCCACTTTATGGTTAATGAAGGCATTGTCTTAGGGCATAAGATTTCCGAGAGAGGTATTGAAGTTGATAAGGCTAAGGTTGATGCTATTGAAAAGATGCCATGTCCCAAGGACATAAAAGGTATAAGAAGTTTCCTTGGTCATGCCGGTTTTTATAGGCGGTTCATTAAGGACTTTTCTAAAATCTCTAGGCCTCTGACTAATTTATTGCAAAAAGATATTCCTTTTGTCTTTGATGATGATTGTGTAGAAGCATTTGAAATCCTTAAGAAAGCTTTGATCACTGCACCTATTGTTCAACCACCTGATTGGAATTTACCCTTTGAAATTATGTGTGATGCTAGTGATTATGCTGTAGGTGTTGTTTTAGGGCAAAGAGTTGATAAGAAATTGAATGTTATCCAGTATGCTAGTAAGACTCTTGATACTGCCCAGAGAAATTATGCTACTACTGAAAAAGAATTCTTAGCAGTTGTGTTTGCTTGTGATAAGTTTAGACCTTATGTCGTTGATTCCAAATTTACTATTCACACTGATCATGCTGCTATTAAATATCTTATGGAAAAGAAAGATGCTAAGCCTAGACTCATTAGATGGGTTCTCTTGCTCCAAGAATTTGATTTGCATATTATTGATAGAAAGGGAGCTGAGAACCCCGTTGCAGACAACTTGTCTAGGTTAGAGAATGTTCTTGATGACCCACTGCCTATCGATGATAGCTTTCCTGATGAACAATTAGTGGTCATTAATACTTCTCGTACTGCTCCTTGGTATGCTGATTATGCTAATTACATTGTTGCTAAATTTATACCACATAGTTTCACATACCAGCAAAAGAAAAAAGTTCTTTTATGATTTAAGACATTACTTCTGGGATGACCCACACCTTTATAAAGAAGGAGTAGATGGTGTTATTAGGTGTTGTGTACCCGAGCATGAACAGGAACATATCCTAAGCAAGTGTCACTCTGAATCCTATGGAGGACACCACGTTGGAGATAGAACTGCACATAAGGTATTGCAATCCGGTTTTTATTGGCCTACACTCTTCAAAGATGCTCGTAAGTTTGTCTTATCTTGTGATGAATGTCAAAGAATTAGTAATATTAGTAGACGTCAAGAAATGCCTACGAATTATTCTCTTGTTATTGAACCATTTGATGTTTGGGGCTTTGACTATATGGGACCTTTTCCCGCCTCTAATGGTTATACACATATTTTAGTTGCTGTTGATTACGTTACTAAGTGGGTAGAAGCTATTCCAACTAGTAGTGCTGATCATAACACTTCTATTAAAATGCTTAAAGAAGTTATTTTTCTGAGGTTTGGAGTCCCTAGATATCTTATGACTGATGGTGGTTCACATTTTATTCATGTTGCTTTCCGTAAGATGCTTGCTAAGTATGATGTTAATCATATAATCGCATCTCCTTATCATCCGCAGTCTAGTGGTCAAGTAGAGTTGAGCAATAGAGAGCTCAAATTAATTTTGCAAAAGTCTGTCAATAGATCTAGAAAGAATTGGTCCAAAAAACTTGATGATGCATTATGGGCTTGTAGAACTGCATACAAAAATCCTATGGGTATGTCTCCATATAAGATGGTTTATGGAAAAGCTTGTCATTTACCTCTAGAACTTGAACATAAAGCATATTGGGATATTAAAGAGCTCAACTATGACTTCAAACTTGCCAGTGAAAAGAGGTTGTTTGATATTAGCTCACTTGATGAATGGAGAACCCAAGCCTATGAGAATGCCAAGCTATTCAAAGAAATAGTCAAACGCTGGCATGACAAAAGGATACAAAAGCATGAGTTTAATGTAGGTGATTATGTGTTATTATTCAACTCTCGTTTAAGATTTTTTGCAGGAAAACTTCTCTCTAAATGGGAAGGTCCTTACGTTATCGAGGAGGTCTATCGTTCTGGTACCATAAAAATTAACAACTTCGAAGGCACAAGTCGGAGGGTGGTGAACGATCAAAGAATCAAACATTATATCTCAGGTAATCCTATTAATGTGGAAACTAATATTATTGAAACCGTAACCCCGGAGGAATAAATAAGGGACACTTTCCAGAACGTTCCAGATTCCGAAAAGGAATAGGTATGTGGTACGGTAAGTAAACCGACTCCAAAACAATTCTAATGGTAATTTTTATTAGTTTTGGAATATTTAAGAATTTTAGGAAGAAAGAAGTAGTCCGGGAAGGACACGAGGCCTCCACGAGGGTGGAGGGTGCGCCCACCCCTACTGGGCGCACCCCTATCTCGTGGCCACCTCGTGTGCCTCACGGACTCCATTTTCTTGCACGTTACGTATTTTGGTCGGTAAAAATTCATTATATAAACTCCCGAAGGTTTTGACCACCGTATCACGCAATTATCCTCTGTTTTCGTTTCGAGTTGTTCTTGTCACAGTTTAAGAGCAAGATGTCTTCTTAAGAGTTAGTCGGGGAGAGTCGGGTGTCTCACCCGACATCAGGTCCAGGAGCAAATAGCAATGCTTATCACTTTTGACCATTAACGGAGGATGAGATGGAGTCCGACTTGAAAAGGATAGATGCCATTGAGGAAGACCAAGAAGTCACCTCTCGTCTCCAAGCAGAATTCATGACGGGGGAACTACATAGCTCGGCTATTCCAAATTCGGTCATTCCTTCCAACTTTAGATTTCTTTCTTATGAAAATATGAAAAAGAGCGTCACTTGTTCTCTAGAAGCTATGCAACATCCTTGGGTAAAGGGAGCTTTAGCCGTTACGGGCAAGCTCTGCAAAGAAATTATGGACCTCAAACAACAAGTCAATAAGCTCGAGGAGGAGAATCGTATCCTGAGGGGCATCATTGCCAAGAAGATCATAACACGAACCGTGAAGAAGGAGGCGTAATCACATGGGTATGGGCAACTGCCAAGCTTGGGGGAGTTGCCCCGGTATCGTATCACCTTCACACTCCTATCTTTACCGTTTATTTAGTTCGATCCTTTTAGTAGTATCTTGATCTAGTAGATTGAAGTTTTGATATCAAGTAGTTTTGAGTTTTGCTTTGTGATCTCTTTATGTAATCGAGTCCGTGAGCTATCTATAATAAAGATTAGTGTTGAGTCAAGGGCTTTGCTATCTTGCTATGATCTTGGGAAAGTAGAAAGAATAAAAGAGTTCATATTGATCTTATGGTTAGTGATGACTTCACACATAGAAAGTATGCGGCATAAAAGTTGTTGAGAGTTGATAAACGTAGTTTTGGTCATCGTTGCAATTAATAGGAAGTAATAAGGAAATATAGGTTCACATGCAAATATATTATCATGGACATCTTTTATGATTGGGAGCACTCATTAAGTATGACATGCTAAAAGAGTTGATGTTGGACAAAGAAGACAACATAATGGTTTATGTTTTCTCACATCTCAGTCAAAGTATATTGTCATTGACCTTCCAAACATGTTGAGCTTGCCTTTCCCCCTCATGCTAGCCAAACTCCTTGCACCAAGTAGAGATACTACTTGTGTTTCCAAATATCCTTAAACCCAGTTTTGCCATGAGAGTCCACCGTACCTACCTATGGATTGAGTAAGATCCTTCAAGTAAGTTGTCATGTTGCAGGCAATAAAAATTGCTATCTAAATATGTATGACTTATTAGTGTAGAGAAAATAAGCTTTATACGATCTTGTTATGGAAGCAATAAAAGCGACGGACTGCACAATAAAGGTCCATATACAAGTGGCAATATAAAGTGACATTCTTTTGCATTAAGATTTTATGCATCCAACCCTAAATGCACATGACAACCTATGCTTCCCTTTGCGAAGGGCC
Source organism: Triticum dicoccoides (assembly GCF_002162155.2). Classification (NCBI taxonomy): domain Eukaryota; kingdom Viridiplantae; phylum Streptophyta; class Magnoliopsida; order Poales; family Poaceae; genus Triticum; species Triticum dicoccoides. The sequence continues at coordinate 458,142,119 of NC_041393.1, forward strand.
TATCTTTTACTTTATGTTTTTACTTTATGCTTGAGTCAAGGTGATCTTCACCTTTCCCTTTTTCATTTTATCCTTTGGCAAGCTCCTCGTGTTTGAAAGATCATGATACATATATCTAATTGAGTGTAAGTTAGCATGGACTATTATTGTTGACATCACCTAAAGGTGAATACGTTGGGAGGCAACACAATAAGCACCTATCTTACTCAGTGTCCGGCTGAAACTCCATAACCACACGTATTGCTTGAGTGTTAGCAATTATAGAAGACTACATGATAGTTGAGTATGTGGACTTGCTGAAAAGCTCTATTCTTGACTCTTTTTGATGTTATGATAAATTGCAATTGCTTCAATGACTGAGATTATAGTTTGTTAGATTTCAATGAAGTTTCTGAACCATACTTGACATTGTGAATTGATTGTTACTTGAGCATAAGAAGTCATATGATAAAATCTATATATGTTGCTGTTATAAGAATGATCATGATACCCTCATGTTCGTATTTTATTTTTATCGACACCTCTATCTCTAAACATGTGGACATATTTTTCGATTTCGGCTTCCGCTTGAGGACAAGCGAGGTCTAAGCTTGGGGGAGTTGATACATTCATTTTGCATCATGCTTTTATATCAATATTTATTGCATTATGGGCTGTTATTACACATTATATATCAATACTTATGGCTATTCTCTCTTATTTTACAAGGTTTACCATGAAGAGGGGGAATGCCGGCAGCTGGAATTCTGGATGGAAAAGGAGCAAACTTTGGAAACCTATTCTGCACTGCTCCAAAAATCCTGAAACTCCATGAAACTTGTTTTTGGAATTAATAAGAATTATTGAGCGGAAGAAACACCTCAGGGGGCCCACACCCTAGCCAGGAGGGTGGGGGGCGCGCCCACCCCTACTGGGCGCGCCCCTGTCTCCTGGGCCCCCTGGTGGCCCTCTGGTGTCCATCTTCTGCTATATGAATGCTTTTACCCTGGAAAAAATCGTGGGCAAGCTTACGGGACGAAACTCCGCCGCCACGAGGCGGAACCTTGGCGGAACCAATCTAGAGCTCTGGCAGCGCTGTTCTGCCGGGGAAACTTCCCTCCGGGAGGGGGAACTCATCATCATCGTCATCACCAACGATCCTCCCATCGGGAGAGGGTCAATCTCCATCAACATCTTCACCAGCACCATCTCCTCTCAAAACCCTAGTTCATCTCTTATATCCAATCTTGTATCCAAACCACAAATTGGTACCTGTGTGTTGCTAGTAGTGTTGATTACTCCTTGTAGTTGATGCTAATTGGTTTACTTGGTGGAAGATTATATGTTCAGATCCTTAATGCATATTATTACTCCTCTGATTATGAACATGAATATGCTTTGTGAGTAGTTACGTTTGTCCCTAAGGACATGGGTGAAGTCTTGCTATTAGTAGTCTTGTGAATTTGGTATTCGTTCGATATTTTGATGAGATGTATGTTGTCTTTCCTCTAGTGTTGTTATGTGAACATCAACTACATGACACTTCACCACTATTGTGGCCTAGAGGAAGGCATTGGGAAGTAATAAGTAGATGGGCTGCTAGAGTGACAGAAGCTTAAACCCTAGTTTGTGCGTTGCTTTGTTAGGGGCTGATTTGGATCCATATGTGATGTGGTTAGGTTTACCTTAATACTTCTTTTGTAGTTGCGGATGCTTGCAATAGGGGTTAATCATAAGTGGGATGCTTGTCCAAGTAAGGGCATTACCGAAGCACCGGTCCACCCACATATCAAATTATCAAAGTACCGAACGCGAATCATATGAACGTGATAAAAACTAGCTTGACGATAATTCCCATGTGTCCTCGGGAGCTCTTTTCTCATTATAAGAAATTGTCCAGGCTTATCCTTTGCTACAAAAAGTATTGGGCCACCTTGCTGCACTTTATTTACTTTCATTGCTTGTTACTCGTTACAATTTATCTTATCACAAAACTATCTGTTACCTACAATTTCAGTGCTTGCAGAGCAAACCTTACTAAAAATCGCTTATCATTTCCTTCTGCTCCTCGTTGGGTTCGACACTCTTACTTTTTGAAAGGACTATGATAGACCCCCTACACTTGTGGGTCATCACATGCGCGTAGTACTTCGTTTCGATAAATAATAGATTTTTGCAATAAGTATGTGAGCTCTTTGTGACTAATGTTGAGTCCATGGATTATACGCACTCTCACCCTTCCACCATTGCTAGCCTCTCTTGTGCCGCACAACTTTTACCGGTACCATACACCCACCTTATACCTTCCTCAAAACAGCCACCATACCTACCTATTAAGGCATTTTCATAGCCATTCCGAGATATATTGCCATGCAACTTTCCGCCGTTCCGTTTATTATGACACGCTCCATCATTGTCACATTGCTTTGCATGATCAGGTAGTTGACATCTTATTTGTGGCAAAGCCACCATTCATAATTTTTCATACATGTCACTCTTGAATCATTGCACGTCCCGGTACACCGCCAGAGGCATTCACATAGAGTCATATTTTGTTCTAAGTATCGAGTTGTAATTCTTGACTTGTAAGTAAATAAAAGTGTGACGATCTTCATTACTAGAGCATTGTCCGAGTGAGGAAAGGATGATGGAGACTATAATTCCCCCACAAGTCGGGATGAGACTCCGGATGAAAAAAAAGAAAAAAAAGAGGCAATAAAAAAAAGAGAAAAGACCCCAAAAAATGAGAGAAAAAGAGAGAAGGGGCAATGCTACTATCCTTTTTCCACAGTTGTGCTTCAAAGTAGCACCATGATCTTCATGATAGAGAGTCTCCTATGTTGTCACTTTCATATACTAGTGGGAATTTTTCATTATAGAACTTGGCTTGTATATTCCAATGATGGGCTTCCTCAAAAGTGCCCTAGGTCTTCGTGAGCAAGCAAGTTGGATGCACACCCACTTAGTTTCTTCTTGAGATGTCATACACTTATAGCTCTACTGCATCCGTTGCATGGCAATACCTACTCACTCACATTGATATCTATTGATGGGCATCTCCATAGCCCGTTGATACACCTAGTTGATGTGAGACTATCTTCTCCTTTTTGTCTTCTCCACAACCACCATTCTATTCCACCTATAGTGCTATGTCCATGGCTCACGTTCATCTATTGCGTGAAGATTGAAAAAGTTTGAGAACATCAAAAGTATGAAACAATTGGTTGGCTTGTCATCGGGGTTGTGCATGATTAAATACTTTGTGTGATGAAGATAGAACATAGTCAGACTATATGATTTTGTAGGGATAGCTTTCTTTGGCCATGTTAATTTGAGAAGACATGATTGCTTTGTTAGTATGCTTGAAGTATTATTGTTTTTATGACAATATTAAACTTTTGTCTTGAATCTTTTGGATCTGAACATTCATGCCACAATAAAGAAAAATTACACTGATAAATATGTTAGGTAGCATTCCACATAAAAATTCTGTTTTTATCATTTACGTACTCGAGGACGAGCAGGAATTAAGCTTGGGGATTCTTGATACGCCTCTAACATATCTATAATTTTTGATTGTTCCATGCTATTATATTACCTGTTTTGGATGTTTAATGGGCTTTAATATGCTCTTTTATATTATTTTTGGGACTAACCTATTAACCGAGGCCCAGTGTCAGTTTCTATATTTTTTTTGTCTATTTTAGAGTTTTGCAGAAAAGGAATACCAAACGGAGTCCAAACGGAATGAAACCTTCGTGATGATCTTTCTTGGACCGAAAGCAAAACAGAAGACTTGGAGATGAAGTCGGAGACACAACAAGGTGTCCACGAGGCAGGAGGGCGCGCCCAGGGGGTAGGCGCGCCCCCATCCTCATGGGCCCCTCGTAGCTCCACTGACCTAGTTCTTTCGCCTATATATACTCTTATACCCTCAAAACATCAGGGGGAGCCACGAAACCACTTTTCCACCGCCACAACCTTCTATACCCATGAGATCCCATCTTGGGGCCTTTTCCGGTGATCTGCCGGAGGGGGATTCGATCACGGAGGGCTTCTACATCAACACCATTACCTCTCCAATGAAGCGTGAGTAGTTTACCACAGACCTTCGGGTCCATAGTTATTAGCTAGATGGTTTCTTATCTCTCTTTGATTCTCAATACAAAGTTCTCCTCAATGTTCTTGGAGTTCTATTCGATGTAATACTGTTTTGCAGTGTGTTTCCCGAGATCTGATGAATTGTAGATTTATGATCAAGATTATCTATGAATATTATTTGGTTTTTCTCTGAATTCTTATATGCATGATTTGATATCTTTGCAAGTGTCTTCGAATTATTGGTTTAGTTTGGCCTACTAGATTGATCTTTCTTGCCATGAGAGAAGTGCTTAGCTTTGGGTTCAATCTTGCAGTGTCCTTTCCCAGTGACAGTAGGGGCAACAAGGCACGTATTGTATTGTTGCCATCGAGGATAACAAGATGTTTTTTTTATCATATTGCTTGAGTTAATTCCTCTACATCATGTCATCTTGTTTAATGCGTTACTCCGTACTCTATGAACTTAATACTCTAGATGCATGCTGGATAGTGGTTGATGTGTGGAGTAATAGTAGTAGATGCAGGCAGGAGTCGGTCTACTTGACACAGATGTGATGCCTATGGTCATGATCATTGCCTTAGATGTCATCATAATTATGTGCTTTTCTATCAATTGCTCGGCAGTAATTTGTTCACCCACCGTAATACATGCTATCTCGAGAGAAGCCACTAGTGAAACCTATGGCCCCGGGTCTCTTTTCCATATTACTGAATCTCATTTACATATTGGTAGTTTACGATCTATTATTTTGCAATCTTTACTTTCCAATCTATACATAAAAATACCAAAAATATTTACTTTATTATCTGTATCAGATCTCACTTTTTGGAGTGACCGTGAAGGGATTGACAACCCCTTTATCGTGTTGGTTGCAAGTTCTTGATTGTTTGTGCAGGTATGCGGTGACTTGTGTGTTGTCTCCTACTGGATTGATACCTTGGTTCTCAAAACTGGGGGAAATACTTATGCTACTTTGCTGCATCACCTTTTCCTCTTCAAGAAAACCAATGCAAGCTCAAGAGGTAGAAGATGATGGTTGTAGTACGGCAACTACTAAAATTTGGGGAAAGGAATTGATGCGGGGCGGGAGTTCCCAAGATCACGCACGGTCCAATAAGAATATTTGTGTATGATAATAAAGAAAAGTGGCGGAACCGCCGATTTTTGAAACTCTCAAGGTGGGTAGTTTGTTTTTATATTTCTAGCTAGCTGGTCTATCGCACAGGTTCGTCCTAATTTCTAAATAAACTTACCCGCCTTTAGCTTGCGCAGTCATGGTGATTTTACAATGCACTTGCATCACACAAGGTTAAGCCAATACCTGAACCATTTGCTCGCGCTTGCGCAGTCGTGGTGATTTTACAGTGCAATTGCATCACACACGGTTAAGCCAGTACCTGCATCATTTGCTCGTGCTTGCGCAGTCGTGGTGATTTTACAGCAAAAAATAACCTATCAATTAAATGATTCTTGAGGATAACTTCCCACGGGTCACCCATCCTTGGACTACTCCAGCCCGAGCACACTTAACTTATGTGTTCTATTCGACTAGGCTACCGGATGGGAAGCGGCACCTTGTTGATAGGAATTGTTTCCTTGCCTTTAAGGCATTGCACGCTGGTCACCCTATGGGACCTACTCCCTCCTATCACGCACATTTGTTCTTTTAGAAACTATGCGATATTTACATCGCTAGTGTGTCGCCGCCTAGCCTTCAATGAGCACTAACACTGGTAGCGGGAAACCATGGGAGAAGAGGCGGGAAACCGATGAGAGGAGTGGCGGGAAATGGTAGCCTGTTTAGAAAACATAGAAGAGAAGGAAGCGTGCACTAGCACGATGCATACGCACAGTGCTTACCCATGTAATGCATGTGCTATCCAAAGGGCTGAGGGTTGTCTGTCGATCTGGGAGCATCCAACGGTGCAAACGTACGATCCGTGGGGTTTGGGTTCTGTCCAATCAGAATGCACGACTCAGATCGCGCGCACAACAGGGGGGAGGGGGGCATCGACCACGGTTTGGTAGGCACACGGCTTTCGTGAGTGAACCGTGTGCTATTTGAAAACATTTTGTGAGAAGAATATCGGTTTTTAAGTCCCAGTAAATCCAAAACTTACCCAAAAATCGTGAAACTTGGCATGGTGTCATGACATGGCACATATATGTCAAGGAATTTTTTCCCGTCCATTTTGGCGCAAGTTTTATAACAAGCCTCTTACAAACCGGAGCTTCTCTCAAACAAAGCCTCGTGGTTTCGATAGGGAAATGTGTCCCCCTTGTGGGGGAAATGATAATCACTGCCTCTTTTCGCCTTGTATTTTATTCTACCCGCAACATGGAACGACAAGATATCCGTGCTAAAATTTAAACTTATTCAGGGTTTGTTTGGCCTTTTTAAACACTAATTGAGTTTCCTAGGCATTTATTGTCCATAATTCAAATCTGAACCTTAAATACATGCTCCAGATCACCAAAATGGCTAGAAAAAAATACATGCATGTGTCCTTGGGTGCATGTTTAGGTCTCATGCCAGGAATGGGAACGAATTACAACCGTACCGGCGACCAGGCTCGTCCTCAAACATTTGGAATCTTGATTTTTAAATCCCCGTAAATCCTAAACTCACCAGAAAGTCATGAAAGTAGGCACGATGTCACGTCATGGCACATATATGTCATGGTAAAAACATTGTCCAATTTGGGCCAAGCTTTATTACAACCCTCTTACAAACCGGAGCTTCTCTCAAAGAAGCCTCGTGGTTCCGATAGGGAAACTTGTTCCCCTTGTTGTCAAAACATAATCACTGCCTCTTTTCGCCTTGTATTTTCTTCTACGGGCAACATTGAATGACAGGATATCCGTGCTGAAATTTAAACTTATGCAGGGTTCATTTGGCCTTTTTATACACTAATTGAGTTTCCTAGGCATTTAATGTCCATAATTCAAATCTAAACTTCAAATACATGCTCCAGTTCACCAAAATGGCTAGAAAAAATATACGTGTGTCCTTGGGTGCATGTTTAGGTCCCATGCCAGGAATGGGAATGAATTACAACCGTACCGGCGTCCTGGCTCATCCTCGAACATTTGGAATCTCGGTTTTTAAATTCCCGTAAATCCAAAACTCACCAGAAAGTCATGAAAGTAGGCATGGTGTCACGTCATGGCACATATATGTCGTGGTAAAAACATTGTCCAATTTGGGCCAAGCTTTATTACAAACCTCTTACAAACCGGAGCTTCTCTCAAAGAAGCCTCATGGTTCCGATAGGGAAACATGTTCCCCTTGTTGTCGAAACATAATCACTGCCTCTTTTTGCCTTGTATTTCCTTCTATAGGCAACATGGAACGACATGATATCCATGCTGAAATTTATACTTATTCAGGGTTCATTTGGCCTTTTTATACACCAATTGAGTTTCCTAGGCATTTAATGTCAATAATTCAAATCTCAACTACAAATACATGCTCTAGTTCACCAAAATGGCTAGAAAAATTATACATGTGTCCTTGGGTGCATGTTTAGGTTCCATGCCAGGAATGGGAACGAATTACAACCTTATCGGCGTCTTGGCTCGTCCTCAAACATTTGAAATCTCGGTTTTTAAATCCCCATAAATGCAAAAATCACCAGAAAGTCATCAAAGGTGGCAGGTGTCACGTCATGGCACATATATGTCGTGGTAAAAACATTGCCAATTTGGGCCAAGTTTTATTACAAACCTCTTACAAACCGGAGCCTGTCGCAAGAACCCTCGTGGTTTTGATAGGGAAACGTGTCCTCTTGTGGGCCAAACAATAATCACTCCCTCTTCTAGCCTCATATTTTCTTCTACACGCAACACGGAGCAACAGGAGATTCACGCTGAACTTTGAAATTATCAGGGTTCGTTTGACCCTTTTTATTCATTAATTGAGTTTTCTAGGCATTTCATGTCCATAATTCAAATCCGAACTACAAATACATGCTCCAGTGCACCAAAATGGCTAGAAAAAGTGTACATGTGTGTCCTTGGGGTGCATGTTTAGGTCCCATGGAACGAATGGGAATGAATTCAACCGTCTTGCTGTCCTGCCTTGGCCACAAACATTGTGAATCTCGGTTTATAAATCTCTGTAAATCCAAAACTCACCAGGAAATCATGAAACTTGGCAGGGTGTCACTACATGGTACATATAATTGTCCAATTTGGGCAAAGCTATATTACAAGCCTCTTACAAACCGAAGCTTCTCGCAACCCTCATGGTTTCGGTGGGCGAAACGATAATCGTTGCCTCTTCAAGCCTTGAACTTTGTTTTCTACAGGCAACGTAGAATAACAGGAGTGTCGTGCCGAAATTTGAAACTCTTTAGGGTTTGTTTGGCCATTGTCTATATTACTAATTAAGTTTTCTACGCATTTAATGTAGTCCATAATTCAAATTTGAACTACAAGGACATGCTCCAGTGAAGCAAAATGGGTGGGAAATCATACACGTGTTATTGGGTGCATGTTTAGGTCTCATTTAAGGAATGGGAATGAATTATAAACTTGTGGTCATCCTGAAACATTGAGAACCTCAGTTTTTAAATCCTAGTAAATCAAAAACTCACCCAAAAAACATGAAACTTGGCATGGTTTCATGACATGGCACATATATGTCATGGTAAAAAAATCGACCAGTTTGAGAAGAGGCGCACACATTAGTAGGCAACGAAGTACTTTTTGAAACCATAAGTTGACACGTTAATATCACAAACGGTTGTATTATATTAACCATGTCAATATTTAACCATACTCAGTGGCGTGCGTGTAGCTGTTTGATTAGACGGGACGAGCGCGAGAAGTCCACCATGCAGGCTTGACGGGACGCGTGCGAGTAGTCCATTGCGCAGGCTCGACGGGACGCATGCATCCTGTCCACCTCGCAAGCTCGATGGGACATGTGGGAGCAGCAATGCCACCCATGCTCACCGGGAAGCGAGCTCTTTGACCTCCATGCACCAGCCGCCGCCCGCCTCGCTTAAAACTTCTCCATTAATGGGTTAATTAAAGCGCCTAGACAAAGGTTTTTTTAGGGGTGGACAGAGGGTGTTTGGTTGTGATCCCATGGCGGCATTTGCTTTGTTCGTGTTTTCAACTCGTATTCCGGCCTAATTTAAATTGCCACATAGGGCAACTGATAATACAACAACAAATAAAATGACAATCAATAGTACGACGACAAATTTACATTGGCCCAGATAATAATTGTCTTACATATTCTAGATAATTTTAAATGCCACATGCGGCAAACCCGGAAGACACGGGGGCAAGAGAAGAAGGAAATTGCAGACAACGATCTAGATCGCTACTGTATCTACTCTGTGATTGATCGCCGGACGATGACATCCTCCAGCTTTCCTCAATTCCTCACAACTTTGCTTGAAAGCAGCCACGGATTCCTCCACCTCCTGCCCGCGCTCGATCCGGAGCTTCCTCAAGTCACCCATCAGTTCCTCGACGACAATTGTCAGCGTCATCCCCGAGGCACTGCTCTTCTCATGAAGCATCTTCCAGCCAGCGGCCTCCTCCTCCTTCCTAGCGAGCACCTTGAGGAGCTTCGCATTGTCACCCATGAGTTGCTCGACGAGGCCGGTCGCCTTGTCAACCGAGGCATCGCTGATCTCGAGCAGCTTCATCAAGCCGTCGACCAACTCCTGCTGCTTAATGAGGCCAGTGAGAATGTCATAGTCGCCGGCCAAGGACTTCAGCAATGCCAGCTCGTCGCGATCGCCGACACGGCGAGTGCGCTTGTGAGAGCCCTCGCGTGCTCGTGAGAGCTTGTTCGAGGGCTTTGCGACGTGCTGGGACATCTCTACTGCGGCTGCCGCGGCCTTGGTCTTTGGTGCCTGGTTATATGCGCACCCGAAACTCCTCCTACCGGTCATGGCGGCGCGACTTGATAGGAAAGACCAGTTTTGTCGGTGATGAGGAGAGGAACTGTGAAGTAATTTTCGAGTGGATAGTTTTTATAGCCCGGAAGTGTGAACACATATTAGTTTGATCGGTGGGAACATATTTGCAATTACTAATTGCATTGTAATCTGCAATGTGACGAGAAACAAAGTCAACATTTATTGATGGTTCTGGGCCTACAAAGCCCCGTTTCGGTTGTTTTGCCTCATCGCAAACAATTCTTTTGGATCAACCGTATGCCACGCATTGGAAGCCCAAAACGTGGGCCTTTGTTCTTAGATGTACGTGTACATGTCTGCCTACTATCACACACGGTCATGATATCACCATCGTGTCCTATGGATGCACCGCTGCGTTTCCCATGGGGTGCCAGAAGGTTGACCACGTGGTTGCTCGCCGTGGCGTCCCTGCTTTTTTTGTGGGCCCGTGGTGTCCCTACGCGCGCTTTGCTCGCTGTTGAGGCAAATTTACAATGGCAACGGTTAATAATTGTCTTACATATTCAGGATAATTTAAAATGCCACATGCGGCAAGGCACAAAACACTCACGACCTACTTATGCATACAATTATAATAAAATATAGGCTAAGAAGCTGAGCCGGTGGCCTTCCGACGACGGCCTTCTTGGACTCCATGATCAACGGATCACCCTTGTGGCCGTTCATTATGTGTGACTTACTAATCATCACACACGAGTACTTGCAGACGCATCATGTGCGATACTTCTAGCCACCGCAAGCAACTAGTTTGCATTTTTCAAAGTTTTTTGTGCGAATAGAATCGCACACGAACTTACTACAGTAACCATCTGTGTTATAATTTCTCATCGCAAACAGTTCATCCGAGTGGGCTGTTTGCTGCGTATCACACACATCTGGTTTACACGAATCGTTTGTGTTCTTTTGGTTGATCACAAATGCCGCATATCACACACATCTTGTTAAGATGAATCGTTTCCGTTCTCTTGCCTAATCGAAAATAGTTTGTCCGACTGAACCATATGACGTATATCACACACACCTTGATCTGGCTCACCGTTTCTCTTGCATTCCCTAATAGCACACAATTCATTAGAGGGAATTGTATGTCGTTTATTACAATGGCTGCCCGTTTCTGTTGTTCTTCCTCATCGCAAACAGTTCTGCTGGATCAACCGTGTGCCCAGCATCGCACATGTAAAAATCTGAACCGTGTTTGATGTCTCAGCCATCGCAAACGTTTTGCACCTTTTTTGACAGTTTTTTCACACCACCGTTTGTGATTATTGCATCGCACACAGTTTCGTCGAAGGGTCTCTGATTGTAGTGTCGCGTTAGCAGCATCCTGTAGTAGTGTCCATACCTTTGACTTGAGTGTAGCCTTGAGCAACGAGACGAGCCTTGTTGCGTACAACTTGTACATCTTCATTTTGCTTGTTTTGAAACACCCATGTGGTTCCAATGACATTGTGCTTCTCATCGGGCTTTTCAACCAACGTCCATGGCAACATTTGATTCCTCTCGAAATTGTGTAGCTCTTCATGCATAGCATTCACCCAATCCGGATCATCAAGAGCATCTTCAACCTTCATAGGTTCAATACTAGAAATGAATGAGTAATGTTCACAAAAGTTAGCCAAATGAGTTTTAGAGCGAGTAATTCTCCCGGTTTGAATATCATCATAGATTTGTTCAACGGGATGATCTCTTGAGACTCTTGCTCGAACTCATGAGATCTTTTGTTTGGGTCGGGGTGGAACATCCTCTTCATTGTCTTGTTCTTCCTCTTGTCTTTCTTCGTTGTTGTTGGCGTTGTTGTTCTCTCGTGGAGGTGGAGAAGGAGGTCGTCGAGGTTCATCTTGTTGTACATCCTCGTTTTCATCATCTTGATGTGTCCCACTTATGGATGCCTCCAAGTAAACTTGTGGTTCACCTTGGCGTGAAGTTGAGGTTTCCACTTGGACAGACGAGGTACTCTCCTTCACCTCTGTTGGGCAAATCTTGCCAATAGACAAGTCTTGTATGGCTTCCGAAGGATCTTTGTCACCTACATCAATTGGCAATTGCTCTACTTGCGAGCCGTTAGATTCATCAAACTTCACACATACCTTCTGAGGGAGTCCTGGATTAGGGGGTCCTCGGACAGCCGGACTATATGCTTATGCCGGACTGTTGGACTATGAAGATACAAGATTGAAGACTTCGTCCCGTGTCCGGGTGGGACTCTCCTTTGCGTGGAAGGCAAGCTTGGCAATTCGGATATGTAGATCTCCTTCTCTGTAACTGACTCTGTGTAACCCAAGCCCCCTTCGGTGTCTATATAAACCAAAGGGTTTAGTCCATAGGACAACAACAATCATAATCATAGGCTAGCTTCTAGGGTTTAGCCTCTATGATTTGTGGTAGATTAACTCTTGTAATACTCATATCATCAAGATCAATCAAGCAGGAAGTAGGGTATTACCTCCATAGAGAGGGCCCGAACCTGGGTAAACATTGTGTCCCCTGCCTCCTGTTACCATTAGCCTTAGACGCACAGTTCGGGACCCCCTACCTGATATCCGCCAGTTTTGGCACCGACATTGGTGCTTTCATTGAGATTTCCACTGTGTCGTCAAGGTAAGGCTTGATGGCTCCTTCAATCATCTACAGCGATATGATCCAGGGTGAGGTTTTCCTCCCCGAACATATCTTCGTATTCGGCGGCTTCGCACTGCGGGCCAACTCGCTTGGCCATCTGGAGCAGATCGATAGCTACACCCCTGGCCGTCAGGTCAGGTTTGGAAGCCTGAACTACACCACCGACATCCGCGGAGACTTGAGCTTCGACGGATTCGAGCCCATGTCAGGTGCGCCAAACAGCCACGACGAGCATGACTTAGATCTGCCATCGGACGGTGTTCGGGAGATCACACCTGCGGCTGCGCCGGCCCTTAATCCGGAGCATATTGTGCCATCCAAGGACGGGTGGATGGACCCCGCCACGGAGGCCGCACACTCAGCGGCGATAGAGCCGAACACAGACTTCACCTTCGATGAGGCCTGTGTCATCATACCCTCGGACTCGTCTCCGGCCATAGGCTCTGAATCGCGTGCATCCGTGCCTACCGAATCTAATTGGGCACCAATCATGGAGTTCACCTCCGCGGATATCTTTCAGCACTCGCCCTTGGGCGACGTGCTAAATTCATCAAAGTCTCTCTCCCTACCAGGAGACTCCTGGTCGAACTATGTCCGGCTTGAATGGATAGCCACCTCATCATATGATATATATATGGTGGACATGCCCAAAGAAGGCGATGGCGATGAGGCAACGGAGGATAATCCCCTTGAGAAGAAATCTAAGCACCGGCGTCATCGGTGCCGCTCTAAAGCTCGTCATAGCAAAAATAGCAAAACCGGCACAAGAGATAATAACACTCCGGATAATGCTGAGGACGAAAACAATCCCGCCCAGCCAAGCTTCGAGCAGGCCGAATGGGAGGATGGGCAAGCTAGCCCTAAGGAACAGGCAATGGATGGAGAATCCGAGGATGACAATTACATGCCCCTCTCCAAAGACGAGGTGAGCCTCGACGACGAAGAATTCATCGTGCCTGAGGATCCCGTCGAGCAGGAGAGCGTCAAGCACCGACTTATAGCCACTGCAAAAAGCCTGAAGAAAAAGCAGCAGCAGCTTCAAGCTGATCAAGATCTGCTAACTAATAGATGGACTGAGGTCCTGGCAGCCGAGGAATACAGACTCGAGCGCCCAACCAAAATTTACCCGAGCGCAGGTTGCTACCTCGACTCGAGGAGGAGGCATTAAAGCCTACACTACCAGCACAGGATGCGGCTGACCGGCCACCTTGTGGCTGAGACAAAGCGGCGTATCAGCCCGAACACCAGCCCGCACCCCGTCGCCAATCAAACAAAAACACTAAGGCCCGGGGCTACACGCAGGACCTGCGAGACGTATTGGAAAACAAAGCAGGACAGTCAAGATCGATCTACGGATCACGGGGGCACGTCCCAACGTGTGACGATGACCGTCACGTCGGATATACTAAAAGCAAATCCGGCTGGGCCGAATACAACAGACCAGACTCATTTGAACCGCGTCGTGATGTAGCCCGACATAGAGGCGCCGCACACCCCCTATGCTTCACTGATGAAGTAATGGATCATGATTTCCTAGAAGGGTTTAAGCCCGTGAACATTGAATCATATGATGGTACAGTAGACCCCGCGGTATGGATTGAAGATTTCCTTCTCCACATTCACATGGCCCGCGGCGATGATCTACATGCCATCAAGTACCTCCCACTAAAACTCAAAGGACTGGCTCGACATTGGCTGAATAGCCTATCGGCAAACTCCATTGGCAGTTGGGAGAACCTGGAAGACACACTCCTTGACAACTTCCAGGGCACGTATGTGCGACCTCCGGGTGCTGATGACTTAAGTCACATAACCCAACAGCCCAGAGAGTCAGCCAAGAAATTCTGGACTAGGCTCCTAACTAAAAAGAACCAAATTGTTGATTGTCTGGATGCCGAAGCCCTAGCGGCCTTTAAGCATAACATCCGCGATGAGTGGCTCGCCCGACACCTCGGCCAAGAGAAGCCGAAGTCCATGCCCTCACGACACTCATGACCCACTTTTGTGCGGGCGAGGACAGCTGGCTGGTTCGTAGCAACAACACATCAAGAAACCCTGACACTTCAGATGCCAGAAATAACAACGGCAAGCCCCGACGCAACAGACACAAGCGTCGCAATAATGGCGATAACGCCAAAGGCACGACAGTCAATGCCGGATTCAGTGGCTCTAAGTCCGGTCAGCGGAAAAAGCCATTCAAAAGAAACAATCCGGGCCCGTCCAGTCTGGACTGCATACTTGATCGCTCGTGTCAAATTCATGGCACCCCCGATAAACCAGCCAACCACACCAAAAGAGAATGCTGGGTGTTCAAATAGGCTGGCAAGTTGAATGCCGAAAACAAGGAAAAGGGGCTGCATAGTGATGACGACGAGGAGCCCCGTCGCCGAACACAGGAGGACAGAAGAAATTTCCTCCCCAAGTGAAAACGGTAAACATGATATACGCAACCCATATTCCCAAGCGAGAATGGAAGAGTGCACTAAGGGACGTCTATGCGATGGAGCCAGTCGCCCCAAAGTTCAACCCATGGTCTTCTTGTCCGATCACTTTCGATCGCAGGGACCATCCGACCAGCATCCGTCATGGCGGTTCGGCCGCGTTGGTCCTCGACCCCATCATTGACGGATTCCACCTTACAAGAGTCCTTATGGACGGTGGTAGCAGCCTAAACCTGCTCTATCAGGATATAGTGCGTAAAATGGGCATTGATCCCTCAAGGATCAAACCCACCAAAACCACCTTTAAAGGTGTCATACCAGGTGTAGAGGCCTGTTGCATAGGCTCAATCACACTGGAAGTGGTCTCCAGATCCCCGGACAACTTCCGAAGCGAGGAGTTAATCTTCGATATCGTCCCCTTCTGTAGTGGTTATCATGCACTACTAGGACGAACCGCATTTGCTCGATTCAATGAGGTGCCACATTACGCCTATCTCAAGCTCAAAATGCCCGGACCTCGTGGGGTTATAACAGTCAATGGAAACACAAAGCGCTCCCTCCATACAAAGGAGCACACTGCGGCCCTCACATCAGAAGTACAGAGCAGCCTTCTTAGGCAGATCTCCAACTCGGCAATAAAGCCCCTAAACACCGCTAAGCGAGTCCGAAGTACTCTGCAACAGGATCATCCAGAGCTCGCCTAGCAATTCGGCGTCCGTCCTAGCCCCAGTCAAGCGGTGAAATTTGTGCCGCGCGTACATAATTACGCACTTAAAATACCATGGGCATAGGCGGAGGCACGACTACAAAACGGTCCACAGCGGCTCAAACCGACCCAGGACCCGTACACCTTCCCCTTTTTCTTTCTTTCAGGTCCCTATTCTCTGGAGGCTCTTCCGATAGCCTGATTATCGGACCCATCACGGGATGGAAACACCAAGGAGGCAAGGAGCTTTGACGTACAAAGGAATCCCCAGGTGGTCTCTGATAACGATCGCTATACCTATTTTACATACCCACACACAGCTCGCCTTTGGTCAGGACATGTCAAATAGTCCTATTTTGCTTATCGCACTGCTTGTATACATACGCCTTGACGTATTATTCAAATAAGAATGGAAAATAATGTACAACGTCAACTTATTATTACATTTCTTTATCTTTTTCCTTGACTGCTTATTTATTGCACATTGCACCCATACATTTTGGTACGTTCAGTCCGCCAGGGGCTTCAGTGTACCCCATAACACGGCAAGAAAAGTCCGAACACTTTCGACAGTGCGGCACCCAGAACTTATAGCATTATATGGATCAGCTCCGAATCATGTCTTGGGTCAATAGTTGGGTTTGCCCGGCTCCCATGTTTTGCTGCCTTATGTTCCGCTACATCGGCTAAGGTGGCACAGGGAGAACTACTGCGATTGTGTCCCGGTTCTTCTGGACGAGCACCTCATTAGAGAAAGCCGAAAACTGACTGTCATGATGCGGCGAGAGCTGGTCTCTGTTCGAGAGGTCTCAAATCCTTCAAGATTTTTTTCGCTTTGGGCGAGGAATCGGCCTTGTCCGTTTTAGGCGTGTATAGAGCCCCAAGTTCAGTCTTCCGAATACCAGGGGCTACGCCAAAATTTAAAATTATAGACTTCTATGGCTAAGTGAGAGTGATAAAGCTGTATAGTCCGATTGCCTTGTTCGTTGCGCTAAACACCTCCTTAAAGGACCAAAAATTTGGATAAAGAGTGTTTAGATTTATCTCGAACACCCCGGTACTAGTTACATGGGGGCAGAAGCCGCCGACTAGCCAACTCTCAGATTTTATAAACGGCCGCACAGAAGGTAAAATTTTAAATCAACAAGCGTTATATAGCGCAAATGAACTCGTTTTCATATTACATGATCAAATGATTACATTCATTCAAATATTACATCCTTAGCACATTCCTCCGCCACAAGGCGGGCACCCTTCAGGACACTGTCATAATACTTTTCGGGGAGGCGGTGCTCCTTGCCCTTCGGCGACCCCTCCGTCACCAGCTTCTCGGCATCCATCTTCGCCCAGTGCACTTCCGCACGGGCGAAGGCCCTGCGCACACCTTCAATGGCTAGTTCGGCTGATTCACGAGGCCGAAGTAGCTGCTGGGCAAGGGCTCGACAGACCACATTCGAACTATAAGGTCCTTCATGGCCAGTTCGGCCACTTTGTGCAATTCGACCAGTTGCTTCAACTGGTCGCTCAAGGGCATCGGATATTCGGTCCCAATATATTGAGACCAGAACAACTTCTACGTCGAGCTCTGTAACAACCCAGATGTAACTTTCCATATTTGTAACTCCAACTCTTGCCATTTTCGGCTATGTGTTATGATATTCCCTCCGTGGTTGGGTTTTTGTCTTTTGTTTTGCATTTTATTCATGTCATGCATCTCATATCATGTCATCATGTGCATCTCATTTGCATACGTGTTCGTCTCATGCATCCGAGCATTTTCCCCGTTGTCCGTTTTGCAATCTGACACTCCCACATGCACCGGCGCACCCCTCTTGTCTCTTTTCGTGAGTGGGTGTTAAAAATTCTCGGAATGGACCGAGGCTTGCCAAGTGGCCTTGGTACACCACCGGTAGACCACCTGTCAAGTTTCGTGTCATTTGGAGCTAGTTTGGTACTCCAACGGTTAACCGGGTAACCGCAAAGGCCTCTTTTGGGTTGCAGCCAAACACCCCTTCAAAACAGCCCAATAACCCATCTAAGTCACTTCCATGCACTCCGTCGTCGGATCACGATCGTGTGGTCGAAAACTACACTCCATTTGGAGCCTCCTAGCTCCCTCTAATTATAAAAACACCTCCCCCTTCGAATTTTCGGACGAAACCCTAGTCTTCCCCTTCCTCCGCGCGCCAGACACGTCCGCCCGGCGCCGGACGCGTCCGCCCGCCGCCGCCCGACCAACCACAGCCCGCCACGTGGCGAGCCGCGCCCACTTCGCCGCACCGCCGCCGAAGCCCGCAGGGCCCGCGGGAGGCCCTCCCGGCCCAGATCCGTCGCGCCACCCCCGTGCGGGACCCTGCCCGCGCCTCCGCCACCGTCCAGTCGCGGCCCGCCGCCGGCC
>NC_041393.1:458160794-458170217 GCF_002162155.2 Triticum dicoccoides
GCCGCCGGCCGCCGCCGTGGAACTCTGCCGTGCCGCCCCAGTCGCCGCGCCGCCTCCGCCACGCCGCCCCGGCAGCCCGCCGCCTCCGCCGCGCCCCGTCCCGCG
The DNA here is from genome assembly GCF_002162155.2 of Triticum dicoccoides. Lineage (NCBI taxonomy): Eukaryota > Viridiplantae > Streptophyta > Magnoliopsida > Poales > Poaceae > Triticum > Triticum dicoccoides. Next base: position 458,160,900 of record NC_041393.1, read on the forward strand.
CTCCGGCGACCGCGCCGTCGCCACGGTACCGACCCGCCGGCCACCTCATCTCCCTCCTCTCCAACTCCGGCGGCTGCACCGGTGAACCTCGGGAACCGCGCCCCGGATCCAGATCGGGTCAAAGCCTAGGTTGACCCCGAAAATCCTCTGTCATTTTTCTGTCACATTATTTAGCTCTGTTCGTCGCATCATAACTCTGTATCCGTAGCTCCGTTTCATGCGCATGATATATCAAAATGTTCATCACGATGTGCTCTTCATTTTGTTCCATTGCGCCATGTTCATTTGAGTTCATCATGATGCCTGAATCTCTGATGCAAGAGTACTATATAATGTTAGTTTCTGATTCTTAACAGATTGTGCGCATTTGTCATTTTTGCTACATTTATTGTGTGCATCTTATGGGCATGATCTCTACATGTGTTTTGTACTATGCCATGCCATCCTTACAGAGGTGCTTGCCATGTTGTTTTGTGATCAATGTGGTGACTAGCACAAGCATACAAACTAGGCTTCGTGATGTTGCTAATTTCAGTCCCTGTTTTGCTGTTATTTTGATGCCATGTAAACATGATTCTACAGAGAGATCCATGCATATTTTGCGATACTTCACTAAGGATGATTTGAACATATGGTTATGCTCTATCAATTAATGCCCCTGTTTGCAATTATGGAGTAGTCTTGCATGTAATTTTCGTGCTCTACGTTTGCTATAAAATGTTTCCTGGCAGATTGTTTACATGTTATTCAATTTTGCCAAGGTTGTTGTAGTTGATCCTTGCATGCTATGAACTTGTTCTTGCCTTGGTTAGTTTCATAAAAATGTCTTGTTGCTGATTCTATGCTTATCTTGTCATGCAATGACTTGTGGTGAGTGAATGGAGCTCGCAAAGATGCCTTCATAATGCTGCTAATGCCATGCTCTGTTTCCTGAATATGTTAACGAAACTTGCTATGTTTACATGGGTGCCATCATATCTTCTTATCCTTTTTGGCTCATGGTCACTAAGGGACTTTTGTTATATGCTTTGAGTAGAATCATGCCATGTCTTGTTTTGATATTATAAGTTCCTGTAGCATGTTGATTGCCTGCTCTGAACATTGCTACCTGATGCTGTTTATGCCATGTCCAGTATTTTCACTAAATCTGTGAAGCTGATATCTTTTGCACTTTTGCCATGCTTGTTTGAACCTGCTATTAGGTGATTTAGCCGTATCTCAGTGTTCATCTTTTGTCAAGCATCTCCTGTAGATCACTGCCATATGCCTTGTTGCCATGTTGGGGTGCTGTAGCATAGTTTCTTCTTGCATGCTAAGTAGCATCGTGCTGTTAATCGCATATTTGTGTCATTCTTGTTTTGCTTGCCATTTGCAAACCGTGCATCCGTTCCCGGTGAGCTTTATATCGATTTCAACCGAAATCATCTCATCTTTCCAGCGGCATACTTGGTTTGCCAAGTTGATGCCTTGTTCATCATTTTTCCTTCCAGATCCCGCATATGCATTGCATATCACATCTCGCATATCATGCCATGTATTGCATCATGTTGCTTGTGCATTGCACCGTGATTTATTGTGGTTTCATTGTTTGTGTCCTTGCTTTGGGTAGAGCAGGGAGACGAGTACATGAACGAGGAACCTGTTGAGGACGCTTATGAGGAACAAGCTTTCGACAACTCTGAGAACTTTGCAGGCAAGATGACCATACCCTCGATATCACTTCTATCTTTGCTTTGCTAGTTGCTCGCTCTATCGCTATGTTAGCTCTACCTACCACTTGTTTATCATGCCTCCCATATTTCAATGTCAAGCCTCTAACCATCCTTTCCTAGCAAATCGTTATTTGGCTATGTCACCGCTTTTGCTCAGTCCCTCTTATAACGTTGCTAGTTGCAGGTGAAGATGAAGTTTGTTCCTTGTTGGAACATGGATATTTTGGGATATCACAATATCTCTTGTTTAATTAATGCACCTATATACTTGGTAAAGGGTGGAAGGCTCGGACTTATGCCTGGTGTCTTGTTCCACTCTTGCCGCCCTAGTTTCCGTTATACCGGTGTTATGTTCCTTGATTTTGCGTTCCTTATGCTTTGAATAAAACTCCTCTAGCAAGGCCCAACCTTGGTTTTACCATTTGCCACCTAAGCCTTTTTCCCTTGGGTTTTCGCGAGCCCGAGGGTCATCTTTATTTACCCCCCCGGGCCAGTGCTCCTCTGAGTGCTGGTCCAACCTGGGCGATGTCCGGCGCCCCCTGGGCAACCAGGGTCTATGCCAACCCGACGTCTTGCCCATCTGGTGCGCCCTGAGAACGAGATACGTGCGACTCCTATCGGGATTTGTCGGCACATCGGGCGGCTTTGCTGGTCTTGTTTTACCATTGTCGAAATGTCTTGTAAACCGGGATTCTGAGACTGATCGGGTCTTCCTGGGAGAAGGTATATCCTTCGTTGACCGTGAGAGTTTGTGATGGGCTAAGTTGGGACACCCCTGTAGGGTATTATCTTTCGAAAGCCGTGCTCGCGGTTATGAGGCAGATGGGAATTTGTTAATGTTCGGTTGTAGAGAACTTGACACTTGACTTCTTTAAAATGCATCAACCGTGTGTGTAGGCATGATGGTCTCTTCTCGGCGGAGTCCGGGAAGTGAACACGGTTTGGGTCATGTATGTACATAAGTAGTTTCAGGATCACTTCTTGACCACTTCTAGCTTCTCAACCGATGCGTTGCTTCTCTTCTCGCTCTCACTTACGTATGTTAGCCACCATATATGCTTAGTGCTTGCTGTAGCTCCACCACCTTACCCCTTTTCCTACCCATGAGCTTAAATAGTCTTGATCTCGCGGGTGTGAGATTGCTGAGTCCTCGTGACTCACATATTCTACCAAAACAGATGTAGGTGCCGAGTGGTGCAACCGAGCTCAAGTGGGAGTTTGATGAGGACCTTGGTCGTTACTATGTTTCGTTTCCAGATGATCAGTAGCGGAGCCCAGTCAGGACGATCGGGGATCTAGCATTTGGGGTTATCTTCTTTCACTTGGTTTTGACCGTAGTCGGTCTATGAGTGTATTTTGGATGATGTATGAATCTTATTTATGTATTGTGTGAAGTGGCGATTGTAAGCCAACTCTCTTTATCCCATTCTTGTTCATTACATGGGATTGTGTGAAGATGACCCTTCTTGCGACTAAACCACCATGCGGTTATGCCTATAAGTCGTGCTTCGACACGTGGGAGATATAGCCGCATCATGGGCGTTACAAGTTGGTAATCAGAGCCATCCCCGACTTAGGAGCCCCCTGCTTGATTGTTTACTGGCGTTGTTGAGTCTAGAACAAAAAATGTTTTGAGTCTTAGGATTATATATATCGGAGAGTAGGATTCTTTTTACTCCTCAGTCCCTTCATCGCTCTGGTGAGGTCTCGTGACGTAGAAGTTTTAACTTTCCTCTCCTCAAATTTTCACTAAATTTTTTTTAGGATCACACGGGTATCTTGGAATCGTTCCGATGGTTTTGTGACGAGAACATTGTTCTTGGTGCCTCCTGGTATTTAGGGGTTGTGGCAGTGTCCCGGGGAGTTGAGCTCTGAGGTGTTGTCATCACAATTTTATCGTTGCAGTTCTGGAATACCTGAGTTTTGCCGACATTGAAAATCTCTTTATGCAGTTGTTGGTGAGATAACCTCGACGCCACCTAGTATTGGGGCGGGAGTTCGGGAGTATTGCCATAACTCGTATAACGGATGCTTTTTGAAGGTTGAGGTACACGATTTCCGAAGGTTTCCTGGTTATGTGTTGACGGATGGATACAACTGGGTGTAGGGATTGTTAGTTTGGGTGAGATATATTGCTTCCCCTGTATCCCCAACACCTGATTGCATAACTAGAAAGTTTCGGGAGTTTATAGGTGGGATTCAAGTAGCTCTAGCATTTCTTCCCGCAGATATTTGGTTTGTGATTGGGTAATCCTTACCACATATTTGTTCCAGTTGTACCTTGTTTATTTCATTCATTAACCCCTTATCAAGTGGCTTCTCACCTTAATGGACATGTGATGTTAGCTTTGGGAATTCATTTGTTCATTCTTGTTCGAATGTTTATTGTGAAGACTATATGTTGCAATTTCTATCCGTTGATTCAACTTGTCTATCTGTCTATCAAGATGCTAGCGGATGTCACCCTCTTCAGGATGGATCCGCCAACGCGTCAGAATCCGGAACGCAATGATGGGAGTCAGGCGAACCCTCCACCTCCACCTCCGCCTCCGGAGGCATGGCAAGCTTTGATGGCAGCCACAAACGCCAACGCTCAGATGATGATTCAGCTCATGCAAGAGCGCAACCAAGGACAAGGCAACCAAGGGAATCAAGGTCAAGGGCAATTCAACCATCAGCCTCAGTTTCCTACCCTCAACCAGTTCCTGGCAAATCAGCCGAAGTCTTTCAGCTACTGTGCCGAGGCCACAGACACCGACGATTGGCTCGTGGATATCAACAAGCATTTTGAATGTAGCAATGTCAGGCCTGAGGACTACGTCAAGTTCGCTTCTTTTCAGCTCAAGGACCAAGCAGCTGATTGGTTCCAGCAATACAAGGATTCCAGAGGAGGTCAAGTGATTACTTGGACTGACTTCTATCGGGACTTTAAAGCTCACCACATTCCTACCAGTGTTGTTGAGAGCAAGCGTGAGGAGTTCCGCAATCTCAAGCAAGGCAACATGTCAGTGTACGAATACAACAAGCAGTTTCAGAAACTTGCTTGCTTTGCTAAACAAGACGTTCCTGATGAAAAGAGTATGACCTATCAATTCAGAGGTGGCCTTAGAGAGGATCTGCAGTTAGCTCTCGTTCTTGTTGAGCCTACTCAGTTTGATCAATTCTACAACATGGCCCTCAAGCAAGAAGGTGCTCAGCTCAAGTGTGAGGCTTCTAAGAAGAGAATCAGGGATGCAGTCCAGTCTTCTTCTTCCTCACAAGTGGAAGCTAAGCAGCAGAAGTTCTACCTTCCTCCTCCTCCTTTTCGTCAGCCTTACCAGTAGAAGAACTCAGGTGGTCGTGGATCTTCCCACCCACCCAACCCAGGCTATCAGAACAAGTCTCAGCCTCAAGATCCAAGGTCAAATGCTCCTTATCATCATCCGCTCTCAGAGGTGACTTGCAACAAGTGCCAGCAGAAAGGTCACTACGCGAACAAGTGCTTCAACCAAAGGCGCCTTCCTCCTCCTCCTCCTGTGAGATCTTCAAGCAATGTAGTGGTCAAGCATAATCCAAAGTCTGCAAAGGTGAACATGATGAATGCAGTGCAAGCGGAGGAATCTACTGATGTGATTATGGGTAATCTTCCAGTTAATGATATTCCTGCAAAAGTTTTATTTGATACGGGTGCATCTATTTGATTCATATCAAAGCGTTTTGCATCCATGCACGATTTGCATACTGTGGATCTGCCTAAGCTGATAGCGGTTTCCTCTCCGGGTTTGTTCATGAATACAAAAATGATGGCTCCGGATGTTTCTATCAAGATGGGCGACTATAGATTTCTATCTTCTCCAATGGTTCTTGGTGACTCTGATATTGATCTAATTCTCAGGATGGACTGGCTTTCTAAGCACAAAGCTCAACTTGATTGTGCTGCCAGGGAAATTCAATTGACACACTCTTCTGAGGATGTTATCATCTATGCCGCTCGTGACGAAACAATTCGGTTGTTTTCTCTCAATGAGAAGGGCGAGTTAGATGCAATTTCTCAAATTCCAGTCGTTTGTGAGTACTAAGATGTCTTTCCAGAAGAGCTTCCGGGTATGCCTCCTCATCGGCCAGTCAAGTTCGTTATCGATCTTGAGCCTGGCACTGAACCCGTTTGCAAGCGTCCTTACAAGCTTGGACGCAAGAAGCTGAAGGAATTGAAGAAACAGCTCGATGAACAAGAGCGTCTGGGTTTGATCAGACCGAGTTCATCTCCATGGGGTTGTGGAGTTCTTTTTGTCCAGAAGAAGGATGGCACGGACTGACTGTGCGTCGATTACCGTCCATTGAACAAGAAGACAATCAAGAGCAAGTATCCACTTCCCAACATCAATGAGCTATTCGAGCAACTCAAAGGTGCTAAAGTTTTCTCCAAGCTTGACCTTCGTATGGGTTATCATCAGATTCGGATTCGTGAACAAGATATTCCCAAGACAGCATTCGGAACAAGCTTTGGTTCTCATGAATATACTGTCATGTCTTTCGGCCTTGTCAATGCTCCTCCAACGTTCTCTCGCATGATGAACTTTATCTTCAACCCCTACACCAATGAATTCGTTCTGGTGTATCTTGATGATATTTTGGTCTTCTCCAAGAATAACAAGGATCATGCCAAACATTTGCGATTGGTGCTCGACAAGATCAGAGAGTATCAATTCTATGCGAAGTTTTCCCAATGTGAGTTCTGGCTTGATGAAGTTCTTTACATTGGTCATATCATCTCCGCCAAGGGCATTGCTGTTAATCCTGCGAAGGTGTCTGCAGTTGTGAATTGGGAACCTCCTCAGAATGTCAAGCAGCTCCGCAGTTTTCTTGGTCTTGCAAGCTATTGCCAAAGATTCGTTGAGAACTTCTCTAAGATTGCAAAGCCTCTTTCCAACCTCCTCCAGAAGCATGTCAAGTATGTCTGGACGCCTGAGTGTGACGTTGCTTTCAACACCCTCAAAGAGAAGCTAGTCACAGCTCTTGTCTTAACTCCTCCTGATGAATCCAAGCCATTCGAAGTTTTTTGTGATGCTTCTCTTCAAGGTCTTGGTGTTGTGTTAATGCAAGAGAAGAAAGTTGTGGCCTATACCTCTCGTCAGTTGAAGCCCAACGAAAAGAACTACCCCACTCACGATCTTGAGTTGGCGGTAGTTGTCCATGCATTGATAAGATGGAGACATCTCTTATTGGGAAGGCAAGTGGACATTTTCACCGATCACAAGAGCCTCAAGTATATCTTCACTCAACCCAACCTCAACCTCAGGCAAACTCGATGGGTCGAAATGATTCAAGAGTACAATCCAAGTATTGAATATACTCCAGGCAAGGCCAATGTGATTGCAGATGCTTTGAGCAGAAAGGCTTATTGCAACAGTTTAATTCTCAAGCCCTTCCAACCGAAACTTTGTGAAGCTTTCCGCAAACTGAATCTCCAAGTTGTTCCTGAAGGCTTTCTTGCCAACCTCATAGTCTCTCCTACTTTGGAAGATCAAATTCGCGAGGCACAACTCCTGGATGCCATGGTGAAAAAGGTGAAACGTGGTATCGACAAGGGCATTTCCAAATACAAGTGCTATCGCTTGGATGACAAAGATACTCTTTTCTTCGAGGATCGAATTGTGGTTCCTAAAGGTGATCTGAGAAAAGTCATTATGAACGAGGCATACAATTCCCTTCTATCCATTCATCCTGGAAGTACGAAGATGTACCATGACCTCAAGCAGTCGTATTGGTGGACTCGAATGAAGCGAGAGATTGCTCAATTCGTGAATGAATGTGACGTCTGCAGAAGGGTGAAAGCAGAACACCAACGACCAGCTGGTCTCCTCCAACCTCTTGCTATTCTGGAATGGAAGTTTGATCATATCGAGATGGACTTCGTGACTGGATTTCCTAAGTCCAAGCGTGGAAATGATGCTATCTTCGTTGTCATTGACAAGCTTACTAAAGTGGCTCATTTTCTTCCTATCAAAGAATCTATCATAGCAGCTCAGTTGGCAGAGCTATACACCTCCAGGATTGTCTCCTTGCACGGCATTCCACAATTGATTTCTTCAGACCGTGGAAGCATCTTCACTTCTAAGTTCTGGGACTCCTTTCAGAAGGCCATGGGCACCAACATTCGTTTCAGCATAGCTTTCCATCCTCAAACAAGTGGCCAAGTCGAGCGAGTCAATCAAATCATTGAAGATATGCTTAGGGCTTGTGTCATTTCCTTCGGTATGAAGTGGGAAGATTGTCTTCCATATGCCGAGTTCTCCTACAACAACAGCTTCCAAGCGAGTTCGGGCAAGGCCCCATTCGAAATTCTCTATGGAAGAAAGTGTCGTACTCCTCTCAATTGGTCCGAGACTGGTGAACGCCAACTTCTTGGCAACGACTTGATAACAGAAGCCGAAGAAATGTGCAAAGTCATTCGTGAGAATCTCAAAGCCGCGCAATCGCGCCAGAAGAGTTACTATGATAGCAAGCACCATGACTTGGCTTTTGAGATTGGAGACCATGTCTACCTCCACGTCTCTCCAATGAAAGGCACTCGTCGCTTCGGTATCAAAGGGAAGCTTGCCCCTAGATACGTGGGTCCTTTCAACATCATTGGCAAAAGAGGCGATCTCGCCTATCAACTTGAGCTTCCGTCCAACTTTGCAAATGTGCACGATGTGTTTCACGTGTCATAGCTTCGCAAGTGCTTCAAGACTCCTGAGCACACTATCAACTTTGAAGAAATTGACCTCCAAGAAGATCTCTCTTATCATGAGCACCCCGTTGCTATTCTTGAAGAAACCGAGCGCAAGACTCGCAACAAGTCAATCAAATTCCTGAAAGTGAAGTGGTCACACCATTCCGACCGAGAAGCCACCTGGGAGCGCGAGGATCACCTCCGTTCTGAATATCCGGAGTTCTTTTAGTCCTAGATCTCGGGGCGAGATCCTCTTGTAGTGGTGGAGTGTTGTAGCACCCCGGATGTAACTTTCCATATTTGTAACTCCAACTCTTGCCATTTTCGGCTATGTGTTATGATATTCCCTTCGTGGTTGGGTTTTTGTCTTTTGTTTTGCATTTTATTCATGTCATGCATCTCATATCATGTCATCATGTGCATCTCATTTGCATACGTGTTCGTCTCATGCATCCGAGCATTTTCCCCGTTGTCCGTTTTGCAATCCAACACTCCCACATGCACCAGCGCACCGCTCTTGTCTCTTTTCGTGAGTGGGTGTGAAACGTTCTCGGAATGGACCGAGGCTTGCCAAGTTGCCTTGGTACACCACTGGTAGACCACATGTCAAGTTTCGTGTCATTTGGAGCTCGTTTGGTACTCCAACGGTTAACCGGGTAACCGCAAAGGCCTCTTTTGGGTTGCAGCCAAACACCCCTTCAAAACAGCCCAATAACCCATCTAAGTCACTTCCATGCTCTCCGTCGTCGGATCATGATCGTGTGGGCGAAAACTACACTCCATTTGGAGCCTCCTAGCTCCCTCTACCTATAAAAACACCTCCCGTTTCGAATTTTCGGACGAAACCCTAGTCTTCCCCTTCCTCCGCGCGCCGGCACGTCCGCCCGGCGCCGGACGCGTCCGCCCGCCGCC